>NC_071286.1:60192039-60305601 GCF_943735745.2 Anopheles bellator
GGATTTTGTTGTTGCAAAACCTTGTTCTATTTTGAGTAAGCCTCCAGTAAACAACCTGCTTCTACTTGCCCGATCAACTTCGTTCCAAAATCGCTGCGGAATCCGCCGCAAAAGCATCGCACGTAATAAAAATTTAATGGTCTCCTGTGATCCTCATCAAGCTGAGCCTGGGCTTGGGTCGCCTTCCGCGTAAAGACAAATCACGATCGAACGCCTCGCCGGATGCTTCTGATCTGGTCGCACACACAAGAAACCCATCCAGCACCATCACCGGGGCCGTCCCGGCGATGGTCGAATTTTGTTAATTTAAAACTGGTAGCCGTTAATTTATGCTCGGCTCGCAATTTTATTGCGTTTATGCTGTTCATTCTCGCCCTCGCGTGTCCGTTCTCCGGCCACCTCCCTTCACATTGTGTTCGTCGCCGGAGCCGCCGTGAGGACTTTCTACCTTCAATCCATCCACGGGCGGCGACACGCGGCGACAGTTTTGTGGTTTTGTCGCGGAAAAACTGGTTTTCGCGTTGGGTTGGCCAGGCCGTTGGTTATGTTTCGACGGCGACGACGATGCCTGAGAGGCACTCGTTGGAAAACCGATCACCTAGCGCCCGGTATGCTAGGATGAAGATACTGACCGAAGCAGCTCGTTGATTGGTCGCAAAAAGCCGTGGAAAGTAGTCCTGCCGAGGCCGAGACTTGGGTGACGGTCCGGCCGATGTCGTTGGTGGCCGTTTTCTGATTGTTATTAATTGTTGTGCATCGTGGATGCATCGCGGATCCGCCGCAACCGCAGCGACGACAGCGATGAATTTCGTGCGCCAGGCCTCGATGTTTGTTGTCTCGATGTCCATCATCCGCCACCGGCTGGCAAACTTTCGAGGGTTCCTTGTGCATGCTGGACGGTGCTACAGGGTTACAGGGTGCATCGCGTGCTGTGAGTGAGAGCTGATGGCTGGCTGGGCTGATTGGGAGAGATTAAAACAGGATTTCACGAACCAGAGGGCTTGCTGACAACTGCCACTGCCGCAGTGTTGTTGGTGAAGCATTACCGAGAGGGAAACAACATTGCGGACCGAGTGAGCGAGAGGGCACGCTGTTGCTGATGGACTATTCGCGGTCCCCGTTTTGCAGCTGTTAATCGTGTTTCTTACACCCGACAATAGATCGCGCTGATGGCACCGTTTTATGAACGGTTGCCCACTTCACAACAGAACATTAAGAATACTGTTGAGAATGTAAACCTTCTGTATTTGGTTACTTGTGGACAAAGAGAAACAATCGGATCCTAGAGTGCCAGATTTGCAATCCCCAAAGGGACACCAACAATTCGTGAACCATTTCTGCCAACTTTGTACCATATATACTTTATTTATATTCTCATTCATTTTATTTTTCAAGATTTCATACAGTTTCAATTTATATGATTTATAACTATCCTGCATCATTTTCAATACAAAGTTTTTTTTATCAAATAAATGTTTATTTGAATGATTACACTATGGTTTGGATAAACAGAATAATTGAAGATCGAGTAGAGTCATACTTTGGGATGCATAATTTTTGCGGTCATTATTTTAGTCGTATGTAGTAATATTTCCCAACGCTTAAATTGAATATTGTGTCAATAGAATTTACCGCGCTGGTCCCTGAAGGTGCGCATAAACATTGTGGAACTCTAAAAAGGATCTGCACCAATTATCAAAGGCATCCACGGTGCTGTCGATTTTTATTGCCTCAAGTTGTTGCACAATGACCGCTGCGAAGAATCCCGCGGCGACCATAAAACAACGAGCTCGTTACTGGCGGCGGCGTGTCGTGGATTGATCCTTTCCATTCCTGCAACCTGATCGGAGAAGCAGAATGTGGACCAGTTTGGTGCGCGGCGTGCTGTCCATCAAGTGGCGCGACTGCCCATCAACCTTCGTGGTCGTGATCGTGGCTCGTCGGCCACTGGCGGCCACTCGGGCGTCCGGCGGCCGTCCAGTGCATATAATTTAATGTACGCACATAAAACTCAAAAACAAGACCATAAATCAATAATATTCGCGTTTGACGTGTTAATTTATTTTATTTACATTCCTTCAATCGTCGTCGCAGGACCGGGCGCCCCGGGTCCGGTTCGTCACAGTTTTATGGCCCGGCCTGCCCGATTCGGGTCAGACCTGCGACTGGCCGGTGGGTGCTGCGATGTGAAGATTATGGATTTTCCTTTCGAGCTCCGTGCAACGCTCCGCTCAGCAATTCGTCTTTGGCCGCTGAATGACAGCCTGCCAACAACTCGATTCCCCTCAGCCAGCATTGGGAAGGTGGTGATGATCGTCATCACCCTCATGTGGCCTCTTCGTGGCGGGCGATGACATCATAACGGAGCATTTCGACGCGCCAGCGTTTTGGGTTTATTGTAATAAGTTTTGGACTTTTATTTATTGTGCGAAAGGCAAATTTATTAGCACCGAGGGCACTCCACCCAACTCTCCACTTTCGGGTGCCCTGCCCTTCGAGGGGCTGGGACACCAAACCGCATCCGCACAGACCCGGCGCGCTAATAATGATATTTGCAGCGATTCACTTGCCCCGGTCCGGAATGGCGATCGTCAGTGCGCGCGTGGTCAGCCAGTCCGTTGGACACTACGGGGTGGGGCTGGGAGGGCTAGCTGGGTGCTGGGTGGCGGTGGGCCGACGAGACAAGACATTCATTTCGACCCACACACTCATCATGCTCCGGGGTTCCTCGGAGCCGCTCCGGAGCTGCCTTTTACTGGGGCACCCCAGCGTACTGGGGAGGCCGTTGTACTACTGCCACAAACCAATCCCTGACTTCCCCTTGGCCCCCCGCATCAAGGATGGGTCACACAAACACTGGCACGACGGGCAAAGTCTGCTCTGCCACTCCGGAGTGACGCTAACGTTTCTGATATAAGATTGAATGATTTACAGCTGTCAAGGCGTCGTATGTGAGCTCGTTCTTCCTCGCCGGCCTGCCTGGCGGCGTCTGGAGACAACCCCTGCCGTGGTGGATGTCTCTGTTAGTGGTCGCGGACCAGTCGCTACCCCGAAGTGGCACACCAGCAACATCTTGCCCCTTGCGAAATGTACTTATGTGTTTATGTAATTTGCCTATAAAGCTGGTGGCGGAATGGAATGGAATGGTGGTCAGCGGCAGGTCTCCCGGCGTCGTGTGTTCGTGATTTGGCCCTGGCTCCGTCCAGGCGTTTGACGACTCGATGATGAAGTGAACGGACGGCTGCACATATGCGAGCGAGAGGTCGTAAATTAAAGACCACGTCATGTCACGGGATGGCTGGCTCATCAGGCGCAATTGTGTGAACGGGCGCGATCGCGCGCGCGCGCGCCGATGCTGCGCCGATTCCCCGCAATGCTCGCCTCCCCCGGGCGTTCGAGTCCTCGAGGGCGAAGTGTTTATTCACATCACATCAGCTTAATAGGGCGAAGGCGATGAGGGCCCGCGAATTGGAGGTTAATGTTCGGGGGTCTCCCGCTCACGCTCTCTCTCTATAAACAATTTGTCAACATTGTTGACGCCCGAACGTTGGAATGTGTTTCGGAATGCGGGCCTTGCCGGAGCGGAGTGAAAGAGAGGGATTGATGGAGAGCGAGAGGGCAGAAAATCGATACGGAATCGACATATGGGCTTTGTAAATATTTTTACAGTTTTGTTAATGCGAGAACCACATTCACTAGGTTGGGTTCATATTATGTTTGGAAATTGTCTTTATTTTCGTATCCTAAAACCTTGTAGATTCATTCAGGGTAAGCTTAAATGTTCCACATTTTTGTTTCATTTTCTTACGAAACGCTAGTGTCAAGGATAAAATATAACTGCTGAAGCTCAATATATAATAATGATTGAGGATCACCAAAACTAATTTTCACGATCGATGAATGACATTGGCAATAACGCTTTACCTTCAAAAAGTAATGCCAGTTTCCAAAAGAAAGTGGTTCTTTGGTTTTTGATCAAAAAATCAATAAGGAACTTCTTACTTGAAATAAATAAATAGTTTGTAGTGATGTTCTCCCTTTAACGTAAATATTTCGTCATCTCGACGTTTCAATTGTTCAACTCGGTTCCATGTTGGTACGTTTGCATTTGCACTAATTTTTTCAACGTAATAAATTTATAACATTTATATTGTGTAACCATCTTTTTTAAAAGTGATTTGAATTTATTATTTTGTTTACTAATAAAGAAATAACCATCTGATAGTTCGATAGTCCGTGCCAATATTCGCAAAAAAATCATTGTAAACTGCCTGAGACTATGCGCGATCTGCGAAAGAATGCATTGTTAATTTAGACCCACAGTGCAGAGCCGAATATGTCTCAGTTGAAAATTTTGTCAGTCATAAAACAAAAAGTAACTGACGACGACGACGACGACACAGTATGGGAAAGGGTCGGAATTCTGGAACTCAGCTTCCTTACCCAACCGCTGACCATTAAACCCCTGCACCCCGGCCCCCCCAATTCAACCCCAAAGGTCTCGAAAAAGGACGCCGAGTTTAGTTTTGTCTTCCGGTTTTGCTGGGACCAAGGGGACCGACCATAAATCATAACCGCTTCTGGATATTTTGTGAGCAGTGATCATTCGTCACCGTGAAATATGGAGCCGCAGGCAAACAACCGCAAAAATATAGCTTCCCGGATCGGATCCCGGAGCCGGAGCCAGCTAACGATCCTTCATCCGCACCGAAAAGGGTTGAACCCCAGAACGGGGACAGGGCACTCTGGTTCGCATTTTTGCTCCCCGCATGCTCTCTCTCTCTCTCACTCTCTCTCACTGATAGTGCTCCGTGGTGGTGCTCCCCAAAAACACCGGACTACCATTTACATCCATCGCCGGCGGGACGGGACCGGAGAACTCGGTCATTCATAATCCTCAACCTGCGTGGAAAAGCGCGCACCGCGAGCAGCGACCTGCCGGGACCGGGGGTTCGGGAAAAACCGACCGAAAAAGTGGCCAAAAAGTTGCCAACCTGCGCTCGCGCCCGTCGTCGTCGTCATCGTGTGTTCGATGGCCTCGCAGGGCTCGCTTCAAATTGCGAACCGACAAAACGGCGAACACAACCTTGACACGATAATTGTAAATTATTTATTATTCACGTGGCAATTCAAATATCCCGCGAGTAACGTCGGAGTGTTCGGGTAGAGGGTTTTGGGAGCTGCGCCGAAAAATGGCCACGGCGAACGGTGATCGGTCGACGATTACCGACCGAGCGAACTGGTGAGCGCCCGGATGTTGGGCAGCATAAAAAAGGGAAAGAAAAGTCGAATGATTTGTGTGATATGAACACATACTTCAATTGTAAACGAGATCGAAAACGTGAAATGTTCGGCCCATCGACCGGCAACACGATGGCACTGGCTCGGGCAGTGTGGCAAAAGGAGCAAAAATGGCGCCCTTTTTTAGCTGCCACTTTTTCCCGTGAGCTGCTGCAACGAGAGATGCATTCGATTTATTGATGCACCGGAAAGACAAGCACGGACGACGACGACGACGGTGACGACGACGCCGGAGCATGATGTTGTTGCGGAGCGTGACAATTGCATAGAAGAACGGCCCCCGGGGCTTGGCGGGGCGACCCAATCCGTCTGCGGCGCGAACCGCGAACGCAAACGACATCCAGATGACAATGCACGGGCGCGAGCGATGATTTATGGGGCCAGTAGGATGCATTTTTATGCGCTTTCGTAGTATTGTTTTAACAATTATTTTTACGACTTTTACTTAAATCATACACTTTTATGGGGCTTGTTATGCTCGATATGCAGCGCCCGGCCCGGCCGGCCGGCGACTGATGTGCACAAGTTTGTCGTATGACGAGCGGCTTCGATGGATGCACACGTTCCGCTGCCCGATCACATGTTTCCGGCTATGAAATGCATCAATATTTATTTTCTCCGACTCCGCCGCTCTTTGGCGGTTCACGCGGAGGCACCACCAGGCACGGGGTCTTTAGGTGGGACGTTTGGCACACACAGGGTGGCCCTGCACAGGCTGGTGATTTCGGACGGTCAGAAGAGGGCGAATTTCGGTACTTGTGAATGTCCTTAAGAGACGTTCGGAGTGTTGGATTAAGGAAATAAACATTTGATACTACCATTAAGAACATCGAGTAATTAATGCATTTAAATTACAACTTTTAATAATGAATAACCCTTAAATATAATTAATAAGAAATATAATAGAATTAAGAAAGAATGGAATTAAGAATTAAGAAAGAACTTTAAACCATAGCTGAATAGTTGATGATGATGATAAGTCCCACCTCTTACCCCTGCATAGGTTTGAGAAGGACGGATTTATCTATCGATAGTTACATATAACAATAAGCGAGAGGGGGCGTGGGAGCAATCTCTCCAGAACCATGGCATCTAGCTTTACTCCTTTCGTACAACGGTCGCCATCCCTTAAAGTGTTGGACCATGACAATGCATGACATCCTCCACTGAAGGGAGGGTCCACTCTCCGGAGCGCCGCAGGTTTCTCTTGCTCTGTTTGTAGTGCACACCTACAGTTACCATTGATTGATAATGTGGTGCCACCCCCGATCATCACAGCCTGATCATCTGCTTTTAGCTAATTGACACCAATGATTCTATTCGTACAGAATGCCCACCACTTCCTCATTTGCGCGCGCGTGTCTCAAACCTATCTAGACTCTTTCATTCTATTTATTATTAAAATTTTTCATATTCAATTTCTCAATATTTTTTTAATCTTATCATCACCATAATCAAAGCGTATGATGACAAGCACAGTTTCGACAGATTGCTCCACAAGATCCAAGATTTGACAGATACTACAAATACAACAAAATACAACATGTAAAATATAACGTAACTACTGGTTTGTTGAAGTTAGACACAAGTTATACGACCTCTCTTATGTATGCGGAGCACAAGCGCTTGAATTCCCCCAGATCTGCGGCTTGGGTGATGCGTCTCGGCATCCTATTGTACCACTGTACCCCCTTGAAGAACAAGGAATTACAGGCGTTTACTGACAAATAGTTTGGTAATCTCGGATCCCCCGCTCAAGATCATTTAGCTCTAAATTCTGGTAATTAGTTCTAACCGCACGACGTTTTAGAATTCTCTACACTTAAGCTAGAGTTTGGTTAAAAGACCAACAATTCAGGTTGTAGGTGCCACCATATTGGACTGGCGGACAAGTTACATCACCTGATAGCAATCTTAATCATCTTAAACGGTTTTTAATGCTCATTGATCTGGGCACTCATTCCGGTTTTTATGGGCCCGGTAGGCTCGCTGCCAGTGCGAATCGATGGGTGTCTTCGAAACACCCTGTGCCACACGTTGCACTTTGCGAAGCAGCTTCGCCAACAACAAGTGGGACGGCCGGACTGACGGACTAACTGTGCCGGCACACACAGGGACACGGGGTTCCTCGGTTCTTGTCGGTCTCGGTCGGGCTGTATAAAAATTATATCGTATAAAATATTGCACTCGAGGATGGGTTATTTATGGATTTTAATGGCTGCCGGACTCCCACTTGCCCGACTTCTTGGGGCCGGCTGATTGAAAGCATCACGGAACCGGGGGGAAGCACAGAGCGGACGGACGGAACCGATCATAAAGAATCGATCGGAAGTGGCTGGCTGGCTGGGGTAAGGACTGGGACCCGTGGACCGAGTGACAATAGCGCGGACGACAGTGTTGCAAGTTGCCGGTGGCGGCGGCGGAAAGGGATCGAGAGCGGGGCAGTCCACAGAAGAAGGAGCATGCAGGCAGTCTGCCGCAGTGCCGCAGTGCATCCGGAAACTAGACAGTCACGGTGACACATCCTCAAAAACCATAACCGAAACGCGACGCCCGATGCAGCCCGACGCGCGCGTCATCATCCGAGGAGGTTTTCGCCGACAAAGGATTTCGCCTTCGCCGACAGCGTCACCGGGCCGGGCTGGAAATCCGACATGAATCTTAATTTATGGCCTCTATTTCGATGCAAAATTTGTTGGATTCGTTAGTTTTTTGAAGCGCGCCCGAGACTTAGGGATCGGGCTCGGGGAAGATCGCACACCGGGATGGCACTCCGGGTTTGATTGTGTGCGTTATGCTTGGGTTTTTTTCTCTCCTGGTTGGTTGTTGTCGGGGAAACTTTTGCCTCAATTGCCATCCCTGCCATTGTGATGGATTGTGGTGGTGTGCACGTGTGTGAGTTTGGCCGTTTTTTTCTCCCTTTCGAACCTATCTCGCTCTATTTCCCATTCGGCCATGATGGATTTATGCTGGTTTTGGGATTCGTTTCGGAGAGGTTTTTTTTGTTGGCCTTTTTGGCTTCAACGGAACCATTTTTTTCCAGCCGCGCACTTTGGCGTGGCTGGCGCAAGAGCGAGAGAGCGAAGGCCGTGTCTGGCCGATGGGTTTTTGATTTATATTAGAAGAAACATTGCAACCGGAACGACTGTGACACAATGGAATTTGGAACGAATTTTATGCTCCGGCGTCCATAATTCCTATCATCCTGACGGTTATGGTTTGCTGCTGGGAAAAGCGGACTGCTCGTTCACCACGATACATACATTCGGGTGTGTGCGGCCCCGAAATTTCGACGAACCGGGAACGGGTGCCAAGAAAACTAGAAACGTGTTTCAATTTGTTTGGGCGACCGAGCAGCGGTCGCCGGGAGCGGTCGGGGAGAAGCCAATGTCCGGAGAAGTAGTTTCAATATTTGAATTATGGTCTGTCATTCCGAAATGGCCAACGGAACATGTTGATGCAATATAGTGTATGCACCGTGGAATAACTTTTCTCCGAAGACACTCCCGAGGATCCGGAGAGCGGAAGAAAGTGGACTTTAAAAGTGATTGGTTTGTTTGTTGATCGGATCGGGCCGGCACTTGGCATCGAGTGTGAGAAATGTGTCACATTCATTTGATTGGACCACGGGCATCGGGCATCGGTTGATAATGCCGTCTGGAGTCGGCCACATCTTTGTGTTCTAATGGCACCGGAAGGGCTGTTTCCAAGAAATGTTGGCAATGGATTATAGGCCTTTGAAAGAGGCTGCAAACTTCTTTAGTTCAATGTGTGGCTAGCTCATTCTTACCAGCTTTGAAAATAGCTCGGATTAATGAATTGTTGTAATAATCAGACTGTTAGAAGCATATCAACATACAGTGGATAGCGAAGAGAAGTTTAGCTGCTGAACATTTGAATAATTTCTGAAAGTTTAAGAACATTCTCTTTTGGGACGTTGAATGTTAGCTACGATCAAAAATATGAATCTTAAATGATAGTCTGACTTAATTTTGTAAACTTGTACGGCCATTTAACAAAAGAATCATATTTAACTATCGGCATGTTTTGAAACCATGTATTGCTAAAAAAGCTGCTCTGAAGTGATGATTTTTTGGTAGTCGTCGTTATGAGGAGATGATCTTTTCTGTCGTTTGAGAGCTAAATTAACATTATGAAACAAAATACAAAGACAATATCCAGGGATGCGTTATTATTTACATGAATCCTACAAGTTGGTGACCTTTGCTGGTCGTGGTGACTTGAAAGCTGGCCAATGCTTTGATGAAAGCAAAAATCATTCATGAATGACCATGTCTTATTGGTGAAGTTTTCACTGTACTAAGGATTAGTGCAATCCACAATAGAGCAATTCATAAGCCAGAACTAGTCATGCAGTTCCTCGTGGATGATGATATCTAGGTTCTAGGCTATTAACATAGTTATCCAGATCAGTCAACAATCCAGACTAATCAACCAACCATTCTGCCAAACTATTTGGCAGATGTATGTGAAAAGACCTCACTCAATTTAACAAAACTAGTCGAATTAATAAAAAAAGGACCAAAATAATACCTGACGACTGTAGAAAGTACACAACCACATTGTTTGGTAATATTGTCTGGATGCATACTGCACTTCTTCTCGCTTAGGCGGATTTTACCTTGTTCTAAATAAGTTTAATTAAAATTTTTCTTTTGTGACATTGATTGCTAAATACAAGAAAACTACAATTCACACGTACAGATTCTCGTATTTTGAAAAAAAAAATTGTTAGTGAAGTAAACTTCTTTTCGCTATCCACTGTACTTGATTCTCTGATTCACCGGAAGAGAGATTATGTAAGTCAATTACCGAAAATCCGTTATATTGCCATTAACGATTTGCTCCATTCACTTGAATTACTATGCAAAAAGTTTGTTATATTTTTGTGCTAAAACATCCAACGCATTGTTGGGCGTAAATGAGATTGAAAGGATCACATCGTTGTACGAACTCGTACCAGTTCATGTTTCCATAATCCTTATTGCCGTTAAAGTAAACTAAAATTGGCATTTGTCATTATTGTTTTAGATTAAACATTAGGACACGAACGAAACGCTATTGCTCTGCTAATGCAAAGACACAAAAAACCTTTTCCTCCCAGCGTCATGGGAGTCACAAATAACAATTAAACATTCGACATATTGCCTAGGCCAGAGACCATAAGTCACAGGCGGAGGGCCGATGCAACGGCGGCCGAGGATAGTTAAACATGTAAAAGAACAATAAGACTGACCACACGAGGTCACGGTTCCCCCCGCGTGCGAAATCCTATGGCCCGAGGCAGCGGGGGGTTCCGCAGCGCCGGCTTGGCCGGAATTGAATAAAAAAAAAAAAAAAAAAAAAAAAAAAAAGAGACCATAAGTCAATCTTCGTGTGGAGCACCGTATATCACCCGCTTGCACTCCGCTCAGCGGCAATAATGCGCCAACGAAAAAAAAGGAATGCAACTCCATACATCACGAAGCCAGCCGAGTTGGTCGATAAACTGACGATCCTTGGAATGGACGCCCACCGGACGGATGAGGATGAGCGTGTGCGCTTGGGCCCCATGTCACCGATTGTTTTTCCTTCTTGCTCGACAATGTCCACCCCGGATTCCGGCAGTTGTTTACAATCCATTTAAAAAGATAGATTGCTTAGACGTTCCACCGGCCAGTGAGTGCGAGTGAGTCCTGCAAATGGGCATCAAAAACGGACTCCATCCGCCGCCAAGACCAGGCTGCGGCGCGTTACTGTGTTTAGTTTTTTGTTCACTTCAGAACCACTGCTCCTGCCACTGCTGTCTTCAATCGCAATTCGTCACAGACTTCGTCTTTGGGTGTGGTGGCCTCTTTTTTGGGGGGGGGATGCCGATGAGCCGCCTGAATCGCCGCTTCTCGCTTTTTTATCGCAAGCGTACACGCGTCACCGAAAGGACATTCCACCTAGCTTGGTAGCCCGACCCCCGATGGAAACAGGACATACAGTCAGAGGTCTGGGGTGGCAAGTGAACGCCACAAAACCGCTACCATTTAACCACTCTACACGACGCGCTATGACGGCGCTGATATCATGAACCAGAACAACACAGCAAAAAAAAAACTATTGAACCCAACATGGACTAGGACGGCGTTGGCTCTGGTGTCGCGCTGAGTTGTGACATGAACAACCTGCCAAGCGACAGTTATAGGCCGTCAAGGATCTTTCGTGTGTCACTTTGGTCGTTGCAGTTTCTTTTTGCTTTGCGTCACTTTGGCTTGTGGGTACACCGATGCTTGGGTTACTCCGACTCCGATTCCGGGTCGTGTTCCTGACGTAATCTGGGACCGGCACGTGAGCCGGTATGCGTTCCCAGGATTTTTGCACCTCAACCAACCGCGGCTTGCCGTGTGTAATAAGGGGTTGCTAGAGGCGGTTGTTGGTGACACACCATGAGAAGACCTTGCGGTTCGTGACTTATGAATTGACAGCTGGCTTACCTAGCCATTAACTAGTAGTGCATCTCGGCTACTGTATCGCCTTTCCATGCCGGGTTTGCGACATGTAGATTATACGTATATATTGTGCGAGTTCTGGAAGGGCCCGTTTGATCGACAGCTTTTGTAATTCATGGCGCCCAGATATGTAAATGATAGGCACTATTATTGCTTCACGACTCCATTCTGCTATACCTAATCTAATTGCTAATGAATGCTTGATGACGTATAGGGGTATAGATTCCAGTTGCTTTTTCAGAGAATAATATCTATAATTTTCCTTTATTTGAATTATTATCGATTTTTTCTAAGAGTAGTTCAAAACTATTAGGTGTTGCTGTTTTACAAATGCTGATTCTTGGCACATCTGGAAGACTTTCGTCATAACACAGGTTGTTATACGAGTTCCTGAAAATATACGTGACATATGCCGATGCATCTAGAATCCGTAGTCTCTTATAAACCGAGCTGCTGCTTTGAACATCTAATAGGCAGCATGTTTGCCATCAAAAGATCGATCGCATGATCACTCAGCAGTCCTCACAAATGGGCTTTTTATTGAAGGGCCAGCACCCGTAGGGGTATTACATTTTCGAATCAAACCTCACGTTACCGTTTTGAGCCGTTACACTTGATGGCGGGCCAAAAAACGGGGTCATAACCGGGGACGAGTACTATGATTTTGATTTATGGACCCATCGACCTTGCGTTCGTTTGCAGGCAATTTGAATAAAATCCTTATCGACGGCCGATCACAGGGTGGAGGTCAGCCCAGCGAAGGGACGGGTATAAAAAGGTGGCTATGAGGTGGGCACTCGAGTGTCCATAAAACGCAGTCCGCGGCATGCGGCGTTAGAAGTGGAGCTCTATAAATCTTTCTCCTACCACCCTTTCGTTAATGGTGTCTCTGCTAGACAGAGATAGAGAGAGCGAGAGCGAGAGAGCAAGAGAAAGAGAGAGAGAGAAACCAGATAGCAGATGAAAATTTCCAAATGGACCAATTCGTCATTCACTCTGTGGCGGCACTTTCTTTTGGAGTTTTGAGACAGCGAAAAGTGATCATTTTCGAATCGACCTGGGCGTCGGTTGGTTCTTGGCTGACCAGACCGCTCGGCTAGCGGCCACAAATCGATCAAAGAGCGATTCCTTTCCCAGCCGAAAGTCTTCCAATACCGAGCGGGTCCAGAAGGTCCAGCAAGATGATTTAATGCGATGGCTGGCACTGCGCTATTCGTTGTCGACCGAAAAAAATGGATGGCCTCGAGCCCGAGACGCAGTGCCGGAGTCTGGAGTCTGGAGCCTGGAGCTTTTATTATCACATAATTAGTTTGTTTAGGGTGAGGAAATAATTTGGCGCACCGGCCTGTGATCACGGCCTGTGACGTGACAACGACTTGACGTTGAAGAGCTGGATGGATGGCTTGCGGTTGGCTGGTTGCTGGAGCGCGAACCCGAGCGTTCGTGTTGGCCTCCCCGGAGGCCAATATGACTCGGAAATCGGACAGATTTATGGCGCTCGATCATAAATCAGGGGGAAGCTAATATTAAACTCCATCAACTATACCGCCCTTGGCATTTCCCAGCCATTCGACATGTGTCGCCCGCTCCGGCAGGTTGCCCGGTTAAGGTCCGGTTTTGTGCTCGAGTCGGAAGTCGGAGAGCGTGGTTTGGGCCCCTGAGGAAGGGCGTGCGGGCAGAAAACATGTTCGACGACGACGGCGATGGCAACGCCAACGATTACCGGGATGGAAGGAGAGTGATTTGTGTCTTCTTTTGCGCCAGAATTACGCAGAAACTTGCGGCTTTCTGACAGTTGTTTCTCATACGTTTCCATCCTACGCACGGCGGCGGCGCGGTCCCATCATAAATCAGATGACAAATTCTCGTCCATAGTTCGCATCGCGCGTCCGCGTTGTGTCGGCAGCGGAGGTCAAAAGTATTCGAGCGGATGGTGGACACCGATCACCAAAATTCCCGTGGAAGTGTGATTAAAAACGATTCCCAACGATTTCACGTATTCGAAAAAAATGAGTATTAAACCTTAAGAATGACGAAAGGTTATCCTTTCGGGTTCCACATTTGTTCTAATTTTGTTTGAGATGTTCGGTTTACAAGTTCCAGTAATTTGTTGGCGAATGCTAATGTTCAAAAACGGCTTAATATTTTTCGATACTTGAACCTTTATTTGAGAAGTTAATTTATCACATTTTTTATGGAAAACAATGTTAGTAAATTGTTCATCACAATTGGCTTGTCAGTAGCTCTTTCGGTCGTCCTATTTTTGAATACATTTTCAATTGTATCTGACACGTAGCGCCGTTCTGGTGAAACCAAATGCCGTCCAAGCTCTAAGCTTCAATTTCGCCGAAGAACCAATCTGCCAAACATAGAACCATTATTAACATAGCCACTGAGGTGTAAATGAGCTTCAATAAAATGAGCTTTTCATGAATGATTTGACGACCGACAGATTTGGAAATAAATTTTTCATATTTCCCAATTTTCTGCAACCAAAATAGTATTTTATACATAAATGTTCAACCTTTCAAATAAAAGTTCAAATATCGAAAAATATTCATCCAATTTTTTTATAACCAAATGACAAAGTGCACGCATTTTTGACCACTCTGTAGTTATTATGGTGTTGACGTCATCTCGTCAGTTGGACCCACTGGCTGCTCCAATACTCTTGACAGCGAGTGTATGTCACCTCCCGCGGCTCCGGCGGTGGTTTATCGGATTTTTTCGGATCACCGCGCGCAAACTGCTTTGCCAGTCACATTAGCATTCCCTGTCTGAAGACCGATAATGGGCCCACTGTGGTGGACCTCCCTCGCCAACCAAAAAAAAAAACGGACGGAACGGCTACGGAATCACTCTCGCTGATTTATAGCATCCCCTGGCGGGGGGTTCGATTCCCAGCAAAAAGCGGGAACCATATTTTTATGGCGGCGACAACCATCTTCGACCTAGAAAGAGGCCACACGGCTTCGGTGCTTGAGGTCATCGCGGCGCAAATGAGCGCGAAGCCACGGGCGAATCGTTGTCTCCGCCGGAACCGAGTGCATCCTTCGGACTTGAACGGGCCCAACCCAATTAGTAGGCTATTAGGGCGATGATATCGACACATTATCGCCACCGCCAAACACTTTCACGGAAGATACGCACACGCACATGCACAGTCGGGAAGCCGTGGCCAGGAAGACGGCCTAGAGAGTGGCGATAATATTGGGTCAGATGCTCACATAGCGTCCTCTCGGTCGGCACGGTCGCGTCATCGATCTGGCGTGCGAAAACGAGTTTAACAACTTTCGGACGCAACGCGTTTGCATACGCGTCCTCGTCGGCAATCTAGGGCTGGTGGTGGAGGTGGTGGGGTTCCCGCCGCCACACGGGGTTACCGGAGTCACGCTTCACACGGAGGGCTTCAGCCATCATCTTTCACCGTGCCGCGCGCCGGTGTCGCCATTTTTGTCCCAGATACGGCCGGCGCGAAGCTTAAGTACCGTACGCGCTACGTGTCAGTCTATCAATCATTTTAATTGACAATTTTATAAGATCCCCCGTCCCGCCCGCCATCGGCTGCCTCCTCCACTATAGGGGTAGAGTCTCACTTTGGTTCCGGTTCCAGGCAAGCTTGACCATCGCCGCGAATAAAGCCGCCGTACTCCCGTTTTAGGGGTAACTTCATCCCCGCTCTTTAGGGGCCTTGGGTCGTAAATTACGCCATCCTCGCAGACATACTAAACGTCGCACACACGCACCCCCGTACACAGGCAAACTAATTACTGACAATCGATGATTTATGCGGCCCCCGTAAATTCAACCCGTTCTTTCCTAATCATCATTCTAACGTCAGGGTGCGCCAGGACGCGTACTCGCTTCTTTTGGCTGCTCAAAGGGCGAAAGAAAGTTCCACACGGACACACTGCCCGGTGCGGTGCCCGGGAGTTCGATTAAAAATTTACCACCCCCTGGGTCGGTGCTCCTGAAATGCTGGGGTGACCACCGCGAGGATGCAGTTTGCTGGCCTGGCCGGCTGCACCGAATGGCCGCCGGCCGTTCGGAGGCGATTGTGAATTATTCTATCCATTGGCACAATAAATAATATTGCTCGCGCGTCCCTGGCGCGCTGGCCGAAGAAGCCGATCCTTACGCCCGGACTCGCGCTGGGTTGGCCATCCGCGAGACCAACGCCGGGGTTACCTTCTACGGAAGTGACAAGCTTTTAGCACCCCGGGCTAGGGCCGATAAATCAACCGCACTGACCGTCGTCGTCGTCGTCAGGGGTGCTCCTTCACTGCACCCACAGGGCCCCCGTCCGGCCACACGGGGGCTTGCTGCGCGGTGATTAGCTCCAAACGGCCCCGGATGCTCGCGAGCCATGATTGATGCGATGCCGAATTGCGAACCTTTCAAAACGGCGAACCTCGACCACCACCGGCGACGAAGCCACGAGGACCTCGGTGCTTCTCGGTGGCTCGGTGAGCCTGGCAATGTGCATTACGGGCCGCCCGACCCTGGCTTCCTGGTGCTTAAAAAGTGAATGTTTTATTAACGATTAATATGAACAATAAATCGAGCCCGATTGGGCTGGCGCGATGGGAATCTACGAGGTCGGCAACCGCCAAGCGGGACGGCCAGTCTTGGGGTGGAGCCGGAAATAGTGGACTCGACAGTGTACTCACAGGATGTCACAAAGTTAGGGATGAAGATGAACCATGTAACATGTTCGTTGAGGAATGTTACATGAGGCACTGTTATAGTGAAAATGGAAGGTGTTAATTATTTGAAGCAATTACCAACTGATGGGCCTTTTAGCATGTGTGAAGTTCATTTTATTTAAATCATTTGTTTGTCTAATTGGTTGATTAGGCATAAGTCAATTAACGGTCTGTTCGATTCTATGATCAATGTACGTTAGATCCTTAATACCGTAATGAAAAACAAATTAATAATGATGATAATGATTAATGATTAATAACAAATCATCACAAAATCTCCGTCCGCCGTCATCGACTCATTGGTTTCTATGCGAAGATCGTCTACTGGAATCGGGACTTAATAGTATAATTTACTAAAAGTAGTAATTGATTGAATTGTTAGTAATTGAAAAAAAATCAAAAAATCATTGATAGAAAAATAATAGCGACAAGTAACAAGAAATTGGACAATCACTATCAAATATTGCGTAAATTGGGTTGGACATTACATGCTAGTATTGCTTTGGGTCTTAATTATCCATGCTTTTAAACTTTTAAATTATAGAAGGTAGGGACCAACGCAATGGATCATCGAAATTGCAGGCAGCATTTATGCGTGCCTCTTTAGCATTACTTTGTGCGTGCCTCATTTGACTCCGACTTCGACCACATTGTACATTCGCCTCACGGAAAAGTCACCCAAAAGCTCGATCGATTCCATTAAGGCCGCGCTAATATTTATGATGATGGGTTACTGTGCGCGAGCACTGCATCTAAGCACGGCCAGTTGCCCCTGACTACCGCAATGGCAATCCGCAAGAACAGTCGTTAAATGCATTGCTGTTGCACCAATGCAATCGTTACTTTTGCTCTTTTCGTCCACGAAATCGATGCATGGCCCATTGCCGGCGTTCGACCGGCAGCATAATTCAATGCGCACCGCACACAGACACGGTCGGGCGGGCCCACGGCCTGAGCCTGAGCAAACTTGCCCATAAGGTGCCGCAACGAGAGCCGAACGGTCCAGAAGGTCCTGTGGGTTCAAGGAGCCGGTCCGCCAAAACCAGAGCGCATCGGGCAAACAAATTGCCGTGAGTGGTATACATTATCACGGTACATGCATGACTATATTATAAGTGCAAAGTATCCAGTAAATTATTATGATTCATGTGAGCTCTTGGCTCGCGCGGCCCGGCCCCATGTTTGGGGCCAGTTGCCGCCGCTGCCGGTGCTGGGCTTTTTGCACAGGACCTCTCGGCGCAGGAAAACTCTCCCCAACCCGTCGAATGGTTTCTGTTTACTCGTACACAAACACGCACACATATACCAACTCGGCTCGGGGGCTCGGCGGAAAATCTTACCCACATCCGATACATATCATAAGAAGCGTTGAATAAATCGTTGCCCTCTGATGCATCAGTGGTCATAAATTGCAGTGCGAATCAAACGCTCCGTTTCGCTTCGGAAGCGAACAATCTCCTTGGAGCCGTCGGCCCAGTGGGCCAGGTCTGGTCCGATGCAGTTTGATGCACCTGCGGGGTGGACACCTACCCGGGGCTGCCGTGGTTGCGTTGGTGCAAATTTGACGCAAATTGATCGTTTCGATGAAAGGTATGATTTAGGTTTGCTTCCTTCGCCGGCCAGCCGGCCAGCCATCGGCCGGTAATGTTGATTGTGGGAAGTGAGTTAGAAAAACGACGGTTCGAGCGACCTTTGCGTTGGCCAACGGGCCGGCGGGCCTACCATTAATAATGTTGTGTGGTTTGTTGTAGCCCAAGGATTAGAAATATTTATTCAACAACGCCTGGCACGGCGAGCACCGGCAACGGATAGGATACACCGTTTCTTTCAGGGGTTTGCTGCAAGCAAGCGAGTGAGCTAATGAGCTACAGGTTGACGCATCACTTCCATTCATTACTTCGCAAATCAGGGGTTTGGTGCCGATGGGTAAAGTAGAGAAATCGTCACTGTTTGTTGTCGAATTGTTTGTTTGTTGTTCGACTAGTTATTATTAAATCAGGACAGGAGATATTTAAATGTTGGATAACTTCTCCGTTTTTTAATCCTTTTTAAACTACAACAGCATAGACTAACGTTTCAGAATCTGGCTGATATGTCATAAACGACTCACAGGTGACGGAGCTATCCAGCATTTACATATTCAATGATTACGCACCCCTATATTCCTATGAATGTTTATTTCCAAACATTTGGCTATGTCCATTGGGGGAAAGTATTATGCTTATGCTTATTTGCTTACTTTTTGTGATATTTTTAAAACTTGTTATAAAGTTATAAAGTTTAACTTAAACTATTCCGCGTTGAAACCGATTATCGCATAATCGGCGGCTTGCTGAACCTGTTTAATTATTTATTCCGTTATGTTCCATTTTCAGTCATTCAATTAATTCATCGATCGAGCTGACATTGGACAACTCGATCCGGAATTGTTTGATCTCTTTAGCTACTACATGACGTGTCAACGATCCTTTGATAAAGCATCCGGCTAAAAGTGATAAGTTTTCTCTCAATTCACCGGAAACGATGTTCACGCCGTTCGGTCATGCCTTTCGCTCATGAACCGCAATCGAAAAGCCTCGAAAAACTAATCAAACCGCCCAACTAAACCAACATTTTCACCTAATAATGGGCAGCAATTAGGTACGTTCATTAGGTTCAACGCTCTGCACCCGCGTGCGTGCATAAATTACGTTCGGTTTCCGCTGGTTACCGGAATCCCGGTTTTTTCCTTCGATTTCCACGATCCGTAAAGTGGGTGGGAACGCCACCCCGTGCGGTGTCAATCGAATGCAAATGTGCCGGGTGCCCGCGGCGGCGCCCAAGAACATCTCATCACCGGCCGGGCGGTCGGCCGAGCCATCCAGCATCCCGAGAGCCATCGAAACAACGAAATGCATCATCCACTTCCTTCCTTCCTTCCTTCCTTCCGGGTGGTTTCCGCCTGGGTGGGCCCGAAAATCAACGGAAAACATTGCCCCAAAGTGAACTGTCCCACAAACTGGGCCCTGCCGCCCCCCAAAAACGCCTCTTCCGAGTGCCGGGCAGACATTTTGCTGCTCCGGAGCCCACCGGAGCCCGCGATAAGTTTTATTTATATGCGTTTATATGTGACAATGACAGTTAATTATTATTAAAACGACATCTATACGGACATGACGTACAATCAGTACGCTGCGATCCAATCCGCAGCGGAACCCATCTTGTGGTCGTCGGGCGCCGGCCGGTCGGGGAAGGGGGTTCGCGCCGTGCCGGTGCCCGGGAAAATGCGATCCTTTTTAACGGGACGGGCTGAAATAAAATTAGATACGCCAAGGTTTCACACCGTTCCGCTGCTGGTGGCGGCGCGGCTATTCTTTGTGGCGTGTGGCGGGACCCGGCGGTCGGGTGTCCTGTGTGCGGGGGTACGGATCCCATCGGAACGGGAACGGGTTACGGAAGTGCTCGCAAATGCGAGTGAGGTTTCTGGCGTGAAGTACGAAACGATTTCGTTGGTCGCCACGCCACCACCCCACCACCACCATGCGGCCGTGTCCTTTTGCGTCCTTCCGACCCCGTGATCCTGTTTGCCATCTTTCATCGCAACTAAACAGCTATCTGTTTATGCTGATTTGGCCAAAAAACCTCCCCCCTCCCGGGGAACACATCAGGCTGGGTGGGTAGCCATCATCCCGGCCCGGCCCATTCAGGATATTTCGCCGATTTTCGGATTTAGGATTTCGGAATGCGGGGTCGCGGTAATCCCGGCTGGGGTGGGCCGACGTGTACGGAGCGTAGGACGGGCTAGTGCTATTATAATGTTTTTCGGTCCACCAGCCGCGATGTTATTTTATAATGAACGACCAAACCAAACGTGAATGAATGCATGCATTTGGGCGCTGGCTGGCTGGCTGCTGAGCGTAATAAAATTGCATTCCCGTTTGCATTAGCGCCAGGACCCGCCGTTCCCAGTGCTCGGCTGGGCGGCGGAGTGGGAGCGGGGACGCACGAGCATTATATATCATATCAAAAACGTTCAACTGTCCAAATTGTGATTTAAAAGATTCCAGCGGTGGCCGTTGCTGGTCATTCGAGGATTCGCACAAGCACATACACTGACCGACAGGCGGTGCCAGGCGATCGCCGGCAAGGACTCGCGCACCCGTCAATGGCATGGCCCCGATGATGAGTGGGTGTCCGGGCTAACGCATCGTCCTGTGCTGAGGGCACCGTTGAGGACTCTGTGGAGGGCCCTCCGGCTCACATGCGGACACGGTTTGCGATGTGTCGTGGTTTCCGCAGGCATTTCAGTCATGCTGACCTCTGATGCGAGTCGGACCTCCGAGGTGACCCTCTAAATAAATGTGGGCTGCCCAGGGTCTGCGGCTCCAGCGCATGACATGCCTGTGTTTGGCGGGACATCTTGACACCTTTTGGTCGGTCAAATCAGCAAAGACCCGGCTGCGTGTGTTTTGCGAGCGCAATGCAATGCTCGGACCACCCCAAATTTGCGTCCACTTCCCGCATTGTGAGGCATAATTCTAAACCCGGGGCTAAACAATGTTGTCGCTAGGTTTAACTGAAACGGGAGGGTTTGATGAACCCGCATGATTTTCCTCATATGTTTCATGGTTTAAATGGAAAGAGGAATTCGGGATTTTATGTCGAAACTGCCTTGAATATGTTATGTGAAAAGCTCAAAAGCTTCGCTTACAATGTTAAAAATGCATTAACTTTAATGTAAGGTACTTTTTAATATAGTAACGGTAGGTCTGATATCAACGCCTGTTGGTTTCCAAGCGACAGACGCCCTTATTAGCTATTAATAGAAAAGCTAAAAAGTAATATCATATAATAATAAAGCTAAAAGTAATAATGTAATGCTGATTATTTTTGAGCGATCTTCAGTAAGCAATAGTTATATGATTACAAGTGAAGTATTACAAATTAACAGTGTCTCTGTTGCAGGCCAACATCGCGCCTGGTTTCGTTGCACTGGAACTCTGTCTTTTCTAAATGACAAAGATCAAAATGATCATCTTTCGTCGATCGCACGCTGCTTCGTCGACTCTGTTTTTTTATCGTTTTGGGTTTGCTTTTTTTTAATGGAAAAGGCAACAGCACGGCAACGGAAACGCACGGCGTCACACATCGACTCATTTCGAGACGCTATTAATCAATCAGCACGGCTCATTAATGCTCTGTCTGGCTGAAATCCTGTCGTCATCATTTTCATTGTCATTTTAATTTCATCCTCACTCCGGGGTTTTCCGGGGTGTTGTGTGCTGGGCCCCTTCAGTCGGAAGAGTGATAGACTTTTGGGCTTTATCGATAACTCCACTCCACTCGCCACTCGGGCGCGATGAATATGAAAAATTCGATCACCGATCACAGTACGCAAGAACGCGGAGCGAAGGAAAAAGGCAAACAAACTATTTTAAAATAACAAACTAATAACACAACCGCTTCGCTCATCTCGGCCTCTTATCACGGCGGACGTCCTTTCGATCTCGGCCCGGTCCGGCCAAGCGTTGCCGAACGGTCGGCGGTTGGTAAACGGCGTCAATTAGCCGTTCCGAAGAAGCGTCGTCGTCCGCGTCCGCGCGGCCAACCAAAATGGGAAAGAGGAAACAAAAAATCCTGCGGTTTGACAAATAATCCATATTTCACCATTACGATCGTTGGCTGATGATTTAGTGGGAAGGTAGTTTCTTGGCTGTCATTTCTGAAGCTCAATTAAGCGCCTAAAATATGACACTAGATGGCGATTTGGTGGCGTCTCATTCCGTAAGTCGCCCGTTGTCGGTGGCCGAAAAATTAGCTTTTTACGAACAAAAATATCGCCTCGTTGATGCTATCGATCTACATTGAAAATATTTTGGAATATTTTAAAGTATGTATAAATAAATATATTTGGAGTCACTATTAAGCTTGTTATTGCAACGGCAAAGATGACTTTATAACAAACAGTGACTCCAAATTAATTGAGCACACCAAACTAAACACAAGCGGAACATAAATTAACGTCCTTCCTTCAAATCGGGGTCACTGAAATTGCTGCCCTCGATTGTCACCAGCCAGCAACCTGGTGAAAAGATCATTCACTTCAGCCATTTTGGAAACAAAACATCAACTTCGGCCAACAATTTAATTAAATCAATTAAGTTAAAGATCTTAAAAAGTAGTCATCGCAAGGCATTCCTTGCGAAAAAGGCCGTTCGCTTTCGGATGCGTCATTGTGCAGCGTTCGGAGAGTGATCATAAATTATTCCATCACACATCATTCCACCCGAAGCGACACTCTTTTTTCGAGTCGAGAAATATTGTTCCCACTGCTGATGGTGGTGGTGCCCATTTCTATTGGTTCGGCGCAGGGAGAAAGTTCGGCACTGGGTGACACCATAATAATCGCGCCCCCTGGGAGAGCGAGCGAGCGAGAGAGCACAGAGTGACATTATATATAGGCACTTAGCAGTGTCTCGTAAGTGACACAGTCATCAACACCATCAATGATCATAACTCATTTTACAGTTGACAATCACGAGGACACTTTCGGAGGGCGTCTGTCACTTGCGATGCTGTGGCTGCGAGCGGGCTAGTAGCACAACGGGCGTCTGTCCGTGGACACCGAATTTGGGTGACGTTTGTTCGCACTTGGCATTTGTCGCCCTTCGCGGGTTTGTTTTTCTTCTTTCCTCTGGTGCCACGGGAAAGGGGCAGTTTCTATGCGCTTTACAGTTCCCACACCGCGCGCACATGCACCATTGGCGGTGGTCGGCCTGCAACGACTGAAGTCCGAGACGCGACGCGCGGCAAAACGAAAAATGAACGGAATCGGCCGCTTTTGAAATTAATGAAATTTTTATGATTTAATGACACTGATTTATATCCGGCTGATAGAAATAAGACGGCGGCCTGTTGAAACGGACGCGACCGAAAGTTGGATGATGCGCCAGCCAGCCGTCATGGCCCGGCCCGGTGGTGATCCAGGGAAAATGCGCGAAGCAGATTCTTGGGTGGGTTTTCGAGGTCATCGATAGCGATGATCGACGTGACATTTTTGGTCGACGCCACAACTCTTGGCCCGCAGAAGTCGGTCACGAAGGGGTCTGTCAAGGGCCTGGCCTGGTCTGGTACACGTGTGCCGGTACACTACCCGATGTTCCTGACAATTCTAACGGCAATCGAGTTTTTGGAAACATTCTTTAAGCATAAGAAAACATAAGTATAATTTTAATTTTATTTAGAACGTATCGCAATTTGTTTACTGAATTATTTTTCTGAGTGCGCCAAAAACTAATGCTACTTCCTACAGGAGTCGTCGAATCTCTTCAAACAGTGATGACCAATTAGTCTCATTCACCAGGTCTTCAGAATGTGGCTGGCCAAGCGAACACTGCGGGACCATTTTCACCATAAACCCTTTTCTGGTTCAATTCTTGAGGTTCAGCTCAAGCCACCATCCAATAAATGACATAAGGTTCCGAATCGAATGCCGAGCGTCCGCGCACCATTGCCCGCTGATTGATAGAACCACTCAGCGCAAAACCCGCGGAAAGCAGGTTTCGCGCGGGAGAACCGCATCCCACGACGGACGGTTCTGCCGGTTCTGCGGACCGCCTCGGTTCAAGAACCGCTTTACGGAGCCGGTCGGGTCGTAACTTGGCTTCATAATAAACTCCGCGCCGATATTAAAAGTATAATGTAAAATAATGGCTAATTAGATGGAGGAGCAATTTATCTGTGGCCCGTGGCCGCCCTGTCTCTCTCTCGGTCGGCTTCGGGACTCCGGCCGGCATTTGCATATTTTGTCTGTGCGCCTGTGTGTGCGTGAGGATAGGATCGATCGAATTCATAAGTTTAGCTCCGTTCGGATTGTTGCGTCGATGCGGTCCGCGTTCCGCGTGTCGATGCATTTCGTGCGCTAATCGTCACATGGGCGCTGGATCGCGGGCGATTGATGGCCGCACGATCGCCTGATTGAGCATAAATATAAGGCTTCCATATTGATCTGCTCGGGTGCTCGCCCGTGTTGCCACTGTACCCCGGCACTGGTGTTGGCCACGGCTTGGGTCACTCGATTGGCACGCATAAACGTTTTGATTTATGGCCCACACTCTGCCGGCGCGTGTGCGTGGCTTCGATCGAATCGAGTCGCACTATGCAAACGGCCGAATGTCAAGGTTCCGTTCAGAAAACGGGGACGTGTGAGAGATCCGACCATCCGAGTTGGTGGCTGTGTTGGTTCGCGCGGGTTCAAAGACCCCGCGAGCTGCAGTCAAAGACGATGATGGTGTGGCGGATTAGTGGCGGAGTTTGTCACCCGTCCTCGTGGCGATCGAAGCCAACCGGAGCCTGCGGCGATCGGCGAGAATCGATCGCGCTGCGCTGTGCGCCGCGAACAGCCGCACTGGGAAGATGGAAAGATGATGATGGCGTTGCTATTATCAAACCCGCGGGTCGTAAATTGCTCGAAACGATGGCCGATTTCTTGCGCCTCTCGCTGTGATCTCGCTTCACGAGCGCTGCACCAGGGGGAATTATTAAGAAATTATTTTCGATACAAATTGTACTTTATTGTGGCTTGCAACAGTGTTTTTTTTTCGTGACGGACAGTGGGCGCCGGACATTGCATTCAGGTTGATTTTGGGGATTTGGAAATATTTTGTTAATCATAATACTGATAGTATAAAATTATTGACGAAGCCAAATTTTAAAATGTAGATTCTAAGCTTTAGTCTGGCTAACAAGACATACAAATTTACATTTAGGACAAAAGAAAATAATTTGTTTTAAAGATGGTGCAACGTTTTTTCATTTAATCTGTTTTCTTGAATTTAATTTTTTATTAGATTTCTTTGACCCACTGTGCCGTGAAGTTCAAAATTTTGCACCGCTTGGGCGCCGCTTTCTTCGTAGCAAACTTCACAGGACATTTGCCGCGATCGTTTCTTCTCCTACGAACGTCGTCATCCTGACGTGTCCTTTATCAAAATTGAGGCAAATGAAGTAATTTAGTTGGAGGAAAGTAAAAAAAAGGAATCAGAAATATGTAACAGCCCGCGAGAGGGACAGCGAGCGAGCGAGTGGTCGGTGTTCTCATCGATTAACAATCATTATCGCCATCAATATTTTTCCATATCGAAATTTTGTTGCTCCTTGGGTCGCCTTCTGAGGCCGAACCGGCCGGGGGCGTTCGCCCGTAAGCCAAACACCGAAAAAAAAGCATAAGCTCCAAATATGCGACCAATAAGATTATGTCAGTGCCAAAATTAAGACAAAGTCAAGCGGTCATCCAACACCACCAAGCACGCGTTCAGATTGGGCGTCGTTGCAGCTCCGCCGTGCAGTCCTCCGTGCGTTTTGTGCCTTGAAGTTGGGTGCGCTGTGTTGCTGATTTTCAATTTGAGCATCAATAAAATTGGCTGAAAAACTGCACCAATAACTTTAATCAATGTGTCAACGGGGATCCTTTCGGAATGGTCGCGAGGAAGGTCGTATTTCATCGCCGGCGGGGCCATTTTGGGGGTTTTTAGTGGGCTCGTAAGGACCGGAGGACATTCGCCGCCGTGAAGGTGCATGGCGTGGGCTACGAGGGCAAATGAACTAATTCATGCAAACATCATTCCGTTATCCACCGTTATTGGCGCAATCTTCGGGTGATGCCTACCTTTCACCTTATGATGTAGAAAAACTGCTTCTACTCGTGTATTCGTGTTGTTGAGCAAATTTGTTGGCAACAGTGTTGCCGCCGCTTGAAGAGAACAATCATCTTTTCGGCGGGCTTCGGCAGTGCTCATCTCCGGCGGTACCGGACCAAGCCTACATGTCAACAAAACCCCCGGGAAGTGCGTAAGCCAAGCGCGAGCATAAATTATCGCTCTGCGATGCACCGCGGGTGCATCGCGGTGCATCGAACCGAAAAGCCCCGGTTCCCGGGATTGTGTTGGAGCGTTACAATAGAAAACTGTCCGCGCATTACTGATGATTAAAATTCGTTCGTTCAATAATTTATCAATATTATAATAATATTATTTAGTTTGCAATAAATACCGAAATTGCGTGAATAGAAATGAAATTTTGATGATTTATGGCGGGCACTCGAATCGGCGGCCGGCACGGTGTTTCTGTGTCAATGTGAGAGGATGCATTTATGTTGTACTGTGTGCTGCACTAAATCAGCGAATGCCCGTGTGCATGTGTACGTGCGTCCTGCGCTGCGATAACGCTGTCGATGTGCATTTGAAAGTAAATCCTCCATCGGGATGCGCGCCGGCGACGATTTTTAATCCTGGCCGCCAGCGTTGTGTGTGACTAAACCGCTGCCGCTCATAAATATCAATAGACGGAAAACCGGGCGGATGTTCCCGCCCGGGTGGGCCCAAACTAGAAATGTGCAATCAATTCCGCTCATACTCCGCGGCCATTGGCAGCCATGGCATTCGTGGTGGTCGGAAGCCCGAGCCAGGGCATCGCGATTTGCACTTTTCGCCAAACGCTTGTAACTCAAGCGTAACCGTCGGAACAATCGTCATCGAAATGTTTTGATAATTCGTTTAGTTTTTGATTTCCCGCCGTGGTGGGCTTGCGTTCGGCGTTCGGCGTGGCGTGTAGCGAGCATTTTTGCGTGCGTCCCAGTCCCGGACACGCTAATATGATTTCCCGGTGTGCGCCGCGTTGCTGTAGCACGGGTGATTATGATCTCCGGAGAGTTGATTTACATCAGCGCCCGGTGCACTGGCGAAGGTTCAACTGTGTGCCACCGGAAGCCGGTGGCCCGGTTGTCGTGTAAACATTTTTTTTAATATCCACCGAACAGTTTTATTGCTGCAGAATCGTTGTGAGCTCTCTAATTTATGTAGTCCCCAAAAGCCTTGCCATTAATGCAAAGCCAACATTTGTCCCTTATCCAGTGCGGGTCGCCCAAAAAAAAAACCGTGGCTTTAGGTTTGAATGCTGTAGAGGCTGCTCAACTGCAGTTCCTAACATTCCCAACTACCCCAGTGACTAAGGTGAATGCTGCCGAAGGGGCGTTGTGTGTTCCACCTTGCACGCACGTGTGCAAAAATGTAAAAGTAATCCGTCCGCATGCAAAACCCGTTTCGAAAACGCCAACAAAGTGACAAACCGACCGACGTTTCTGCGCAGCGAATGCACCGTGGACCGGACCGCGGCGACCCGTAGCCCCCATGATTTATGCTGTCCATCATAAATCAATCAACCCCGGCCAGTCCCGGTGACGAACCGTGGGCCTTCGCCCGGTGACACTGAAACGCTTTCTTCGCTGCAACTGATAAAACACGGCAATGATATCAATTTATCATTAATCTTAATGCCGCAATAAATCGCTCACACTACCTCGCGCTCAGCTGGCACTAACCGCAATCACCCCACGGGTGTCCGGGGAACGCTGGAACGCTGCGAATGTTGATTTTGACATTCTTTTCTTCACCTACGGGGCGGTCGATGGCAATCCATCACTCAACCGTGGGTGCAAAATGCACTGCTGGACAGTCTTCCAGAAGGTCTTCCGAGTAGCGGAAGCGGATCCGGTGCACGGCGGTGTTATGATTTTTCGCTTCTCTCACCGAGCGACGACCGAGGGCGATGAGAAGAAGGAACTGTCACGGATAATGGCTGCGGTTGTAAACGCCGTCAATCACTCGATCCCGGCTCCTTGCTCCAGTCGCGCGCGCGACAACTCCACCTGAGTGTGTCCTGAGGCTGGCCGGCTGAGAATGTGCGGATGCCTAACACACAATCGCAAGAACGGAAAAAACGGAACGGACCATAATAATGAAGCAAGCGTTGGCCGCGCGTTGCACCGCGATTGACAGTGGTCCAGTTTTATGTTGCCTCCGGCACTACTCTGCACACGGCCGTCCGTCCGGTCGATTGATTGTCGGTCAGATTTTCGACGGTCCGGCTCGTCCGAGTCCGGCAGATTGTTCGTCTCCGGTCTCGGGTTTTTTCTGCGATGCCCTTCTGCGATGCGGCCGGGCGGGTTGATGTGAGCGTTCTTTCGTCTTGCTCCTGCCGTGTATCCTGTCGAATCGCTGACACTTTGCTGACGTTAAACGGTGTGTGTTGCCCGAGGCCGGCCCGAGGGCCCGTGGCCCGTGTGTTGTCTATCACGTTCAGCCGAGAGTCCGGGCCGGGATAATGATTCAATCAGCTTCGGCTGTCTTGCGTCCGGTCTTGCGGATTTATCGTTGCCGAAGTGCAATTTGTCCATTGTGCTGGACACTGGTGGCCCATCATCGACCGAACGTTGAACGATGGACCGTTTGCTTTTTAATGGAGTTTATTAGGGAGACAAAGGAATCCGTCATTGCAGTTTACTTGAAGGATGTACATTTTATTTGAACATAACATGACATTCGTTAGTGGATCACTATCGAGTGGACTTAGAAACGAAACTACCAGGTTGTTCAATAAGTTTTGAGCTTCAATAACAGTGAGCGTTAGCCGTCTAATTTTTTTACGTTGGTACACTCTTCATGTGAACGTATGTGAAGTTTCATTTTAATCTGTAATTTCATCCTTAATTAATAGGCCATTTAGTATCGACGTATCGCCGTTTTGTTTCAATGGATAGTAAATCATGTACCGTGCAGTGAATAAATTTTCATTTTTGGAAGGTTTGAAAGCAAACGAAATTTATGAACGAATGTTGAAAGGGTCAGAAGAGTTTTTTTACAATGGAAAAATCCATCCAACGATGGAATTGTTGGAACATCCACCGTGTTCACTAGATTTGGCTCCTAGCGACTTACATCTGTTTCCAGACCAAAAAATATCATACGTGGAAAGCGTTTTTCATGAAATGATGAGGTCTTAAAAGCTGTCGAAGCGTATGTTGCAAGCCTTCCAGATTCTCAATTCAGGAATTCATAAATTGTAATCTCGTTGTAACGAGTGTAATGGTGTTCAGGGAGATCACCCTGAAAAATAAAGGGTATTGCAATTCATAAAATTGTGTTTTTCTTATCGAAGCTCAACACTCATTGAACTATCCAATATTTCTTGATGACAGCACGTTAAAATCTTGTAAAACTTGCAACGGTTCTCGGAAACTATAAAAGACCACCAAAGAATTGATTAATTAATAGTAAACTCAACATTGCAACAGTAAATTCCCCCTCAACCATTTTGCCATCTCTGGCGTTCAATAAAAACATAAAACTACTTTTACGCTACCATTTATCACCTTAAACCGATCGTTGTTGTGAAACATTCGGCTCGAATCCAATCGCCTCACAAAACGTTACATATTTTGGCGAATTAGACTCGCTGCCATCGAAAAGGATCGGGCTATCGGGTCGCTGCTTTTAAGCTGCTTTCGAACTACTTTCGCACCAGGTAGCGACCGGCATCGCTTTCTCGATCCTCCTCCGGCGCGTCCTCCCACGCCGGCGAAAAGAAGAAAACCGGCGGAGAAAGAAAACAAGTCCACAGTTTCTTTGGAACTTTCTCTTCGCTGCCTGTATTTGGCGAATCCCTAAAGCACCCGGCGGCGGTGCGTCATAAATCAGTGCGCAAAACTAGTCCAATCAAAGTCCGAATCTGGCCGACCGGCCGGCCGTGTGTGACGTGAGCATCGGCTCCGGCCTGGAGCCCCGGATTTGGGTTGTAAATCGTGTGGCCCAAAGATTGACACTTCTAAGGCCCGCACTCCGTTCGTGTCCCGTTCGCAGCGTCGACGGGGAAAGGTTTTGGCCGGCGGGCGGGCAGGCGGGCTAATAAACCCAAAACGGGAATGGGAATTGCATCGGCAAGCCAAACTTGCGAAACTCAGAGGGAGGCCGCCGCGCCCGCCCGTCAGTGACATGTTTTCACAAAACAACGCATCCGACACGCATCCTGCCAAGACGGTCGGAGGGCACCGAGAAACGGAGCGGGGGGTGGTGCATTGGCTTATGCAAAACAGGGCCACGGTCTGCCCGAAGTCGGAAGGAATTTTAATTTATGGACCACCATATATTACGCATCGACACCGGGGACCAGGGCTGTTATCGTTGGAATCTGTTTATGTTGTCACCAAGGGGGCCCACGGTATGTGGTATGGGCTGTTGACCCAGTTCGAGGAATTTAGTTTTTCGGACGCAAAATTGTAACACACCACCGTGTGCAAGATCGTCGACGAACGGACGAAAGAGAGAGAGAGCGAGAAAGGATGCGGTCCGTTTGGGAGTTAGTTTCGGGAGGTAGCCTAACCCTGCTCCTGTTTGGTCAATCTTTTAATCCTTCGCCGAAGAAACATACGCGCGTCGCTAAGGGACCGAAACGCACCCGGCACTGGTTCTGCGATTGCGAACGTCCCGGGTCACGATATTGGTCTGCGGTTTGGCTTCCGTTGCGATTTTCGGAGGACACCCTGTGCGCGTACGAGTGTCCCGCCTCGGAACGGCTCTGTAAAGGTGGCCGTGTTCTTGTCGCGGACCCTCAAACCACCCGCCGGCGGGGGGCCTGGGAAATGCATGCGAGGCCCCCACCGATGCAACCGATCCAGGTGCACCCAATTGGCGTGTCGGGAGAGGAACGCCGGGGCCCAGCGTTGCTGTAGTCCAGCACCAGCTCCGTCGAGGACGTGGCCCGTTCATTTTGCGGTTGCACGCTGCCTTCGTTCTGTGGGGTGATACTACAAATTGATAGCGTTTAACAAGATTTGTGTTTAACATATTTAATTAATTTAAAAGTACACGATTGTCTTCGGCCAACACAGACACAACAGAGAGCCGAACCAACAACCGGCCGGCCGGCCGGCCAACCGGACCCGGAAGGTGCACCGCCGCGATGTTGCCGGAAAAAGAGGTTGGGGTTTTGTGGGTGGTGAAATAAATCCTCCCCAGCCCGGGCTATGGCCACCGCACGAACGGCGGCGGTGGCCAAATCGCGCAATCGGTATCGGATTAACAATGGTACGGACCCACGTTGAAGTTGAGGCATTTTTGCGGCCATTGCGTTTGCTTCTTGCTGCGGGGGCTTAGATTTGCGTGAACCTTTTGCGCGTTTGCGGTTGTAAGTGGAGCATCGGGACTCGGCTTTGGTCTTACCCGGGTCTTGTTACGCTCCTATTTATAATATACTTCAGCGCGAACCGAACCTCTACCGCCCGGCCGGATGATGGGGAATTTAAATTGAATTGAATATTTATGTGCGACGCTAATTTGCAATCTTAGAAAAAAGCGGGTGGCCGAACGGTGGAGATCCGCTGGACGACTTCGTCTGCCACGTGTGACTTTAATTAGGCTAGGCGGTCGCGTGGTGCTTAATGGTTTGCGTAAACAACTGGTACCGTTTATTTCTAGTAGCAATGTCGACGTTTTAAATTTTACCTCTTTCTGTGTCACGTTCTGTGCTTTTTCTCGTGCATCTTTTGCTTGTCGTGTGAACATGTCGTTCTGATACTTACACGACATCAATTGGTAACTTTGAAGTGTTAATATTTTTATATTTTCAATGGTTTTGAAAACTACACAAAAGGAGGCTTATATGTTCACTGAGGAGAGGTTTTTCTTTGTAGAAAACACATAATTTTCCAAAGTTTTTTCAAATAATTTTCTAGAGATTTCGTAATATTTCGAACAATTTTTCATAATATTTTTATTCGATCAATCACCGTCAATTACACTCGCAGTGATATCAATATCGTTCGACTCTGAGGCAAATTTCAGAATTCTTTCCTTAAAAAGCCTTAGTTTTGTTTCATCGAAAACCATAACCATTTTTCTACATATTCATACTCAGCGAAATGCTGCTCTGGAGGAGGATGGGACATTGAAGTGAAAAGCTAATAATCTGACGGGGGTCGAGCTCTGGAGAACACGAGCATGACTTAACCGTGCCTTAGGGGTCATTCAGATCCGTTCTATGTTTTTGAACAACGTAAATTTGCTGATTGGGAACAACCAACCATTGGAACCAACCATCCAACAACTTCTGCAATTCTTCGTCTTCAAATATTTTCACTTCACCAGCGTGATCATTATTCTTCAGATCTGAATCACCTCATTTGAATTGCCGAAACCATCTCTCACGTGTGTTCATTTCACTACAACATCAACCCAATAGTCTCAACTTATACACGTGATAAAATTTAAATGCCTAGCCCGGCGTAGTGATAGCCAAATAAAGAGATACATTGTTACGAAACACTGTCCTGATGGAATTGAAATTGATTGAATTAATTTTTAAATTAAATTTACATCACTTCTAGAGAATTGTTAGTAAAGAAAATCGTATCGATCATTACTAGCGTGACGTTTCTTTTGTGAGTTTCTTACGTTAAAAAAGGCAAACAATTAACCACAAAATACACAATTTTATTTAAAACAACTTAAGAGTCGATTGAAACCGCCAAGCGAACTATTTGCTTTAACCATTAAAAAAATCAAAACTAAAACCCGAAACGTATGGTTAAATGAAAAGGTTCAATGTTTGCACTGCACTGCTAATGATTCCTCGATTAATGTGGTAGCCCTCGTTTGACGGTCACCCCGGGCGGCTCGTACCGTCAGTCAGTAGTCGGCCTAAAGAGTCCAAAGTAGCCAGGAAAAGGTGCAGAGGGCGTGATAAATTACCATAATGTATTACCGGCTCTATCAAATTGCATCATAAATATTGATCTCTTTAACTATTTAGTGCTATTATCTACTGGTCCCTTCTACCGTTCGTCGTCGTCGTCATCGTCGTCGTAGTCGTTGCACCGACTGCAATCACGTCAAGCACTCGCATCCCATCGCACCACCGGAGTGCAGTTGAGTGTATCGCACACATATCGTACATTTCCTGAATCGAACGTTGACTGGCAGCGTGGCGTTCGTAAGAGGCTAAAGACTCATAAAACTGAGCCCACACCATCCGGCCATGGCCCCCCGATGGTACCGTCCCGTTGTGGTTCCGAAAATTCATCAGTCTTGTTATCCAGGGCCGAGTCCGGAGCTGCAGCCTCAAAACAATTCAATCTTTCGGCCGCCCCGTCCCCAAAAACCACAATGATTATTTCATTGTTTCGGTTTGCCGTGTGATTGTTTTCCGTGTGTCGGCGAGGGGCGAGCTTTCTTGTTTTTTGTGCTCCTTCGCTGTCGGGTTTGTGATGCATCCTTCCCGCCGGTGCGTACGAGAGGGGCCATTTGCATCGACATGCCAATCGTCCCGGTATGGCCTGGGCCGTGGTGACATCTTCGTCGTAGTCCAGAGCCGGGCGTACGGACGGGCTAGAGAAAAAGGCGCAATCGACGGTCGGCCCGAAAGGACTATGCTCGGACTGTGCAGGACATCGCAGCGGACTGCATCTCGCTGTGGGAATTATGTGTATTTGCATAAACATACCAGGCCCCCACAGTGCTGGACATCGTTGCCGACGCGCCGAGGCTGCGTTGCGTGTGCGTGGTCATCCATCTTTGGCGTGCAACGCGTGTGCCGTTCGTTGCACCGTCACGGGAAGGACTCCGCTTTTTCTACGGGGGGGGGCGAGGTTTTTTGTGGGGCGAACGGGTCGAAACAATCCTCGAAACACACCGCCCAATCCGGTTCGGTTGCACGGGGGAAGATTTGCCGGCTTTTGACGAGAGAGGATAACGCGCCGGAAGGATAACGATGTTCCAGTTCCAGCTGTCAGGCCGCCGCCCGGGCACTAACGGGGCAGAGCGTCTCCAAATTGGCAGAGATTGAAAGTCATCTACCCCGAACGCGTGGCGCGTGTGAAAGATGCGTTGCAATGCACGGTCCGGGGCCGGACTCCTGGCTGGACGGCTTGCCCGCAGGAAGCATAAATCGTTTGCGAAAGAATCAACGCAATCGCTCTCTCCACAGGCGATCTCGATGCGGAGTCCTTTGGACTCCGGGTGTGTGGATGCATTCGAAACCCGGATCACCGATGGCCCGGTCATTATCTGTGCTGCTGCACTCGCAAGTCCTTTTGGATGCCCCAAAAAGGCCGGTCGTCTGCCAGAGGCCGGCTTTTTTGCGTGCACTCCTCCGAGATGCACACCCAGGACATTCGATTTACACCCAGGGTGATGTATGCCCCCCCCGTTCTGTGGCGGTCAGAGGCAGAGAGAGCTGCAACAAAATAATAAACCCTAAATGGGACGTCTATTACTTGCCGTCCTTTTATTGGTTTCTATTTATTGAAAGTCATGTCGTTAATTCTCGTGTGCGTCCCGAGTGCATCCCCAAACAGACGGCAGGACGGCGCAGGATGAGGGCGGCCCTTCTGTGGTGAAGGGCCTTCCGTCAAGCCTCGAGGGCTTTCCGACTCCTTTGCGGGCCTGGCTCCTGGTCAGCGATGCAATATGGAGAGTGGTTTTTGGAGCGCCCCTTTTTGGACCGGGAAAACGGATGATGTTTCGGTCCGGGCGACGATACGAACGTTGTGTTCCCTTGTTTTTCGGGACGGGGGCCGATGCATCCCCCAAAAGATGCGTCCGGTCGGTGTTGGACCAGTTTTTCCAGCTGCCAAACGGTACCATCTTTCGTTCGGCAGGCGTGCAGTGTTTTCGCAGTGTGTATGGGTAACAGATAAACTGCAAAACATATCCTCCGACTTCGTAGAAAGTCCTTGCGCCCCTGCACCGGAAGGACACCACTTGTTGCTGCACGTCGGGGCTTTCTTTGGCACACGGTGTCCCACGGTGGGAGCCGGTCGAATGCATCCTTTTTGGTCCTTTCCGATACCGAATGGCCACGGCCGGGCTGGTCCCCCGGTGGGACCTGTGAACGAGTGTTTTGTGGATGTTTACTCTTTCTCGATTGGCGTTGCGCGTTGCGTAGAGTTTTGTAAACTGCAGCAACCGGCACGAGCCGACCCGGTGGCCGGTGCAGTATGCTCCGATGTCAAATTTAGTCAACGGGAGAGAGGCTTGTTGAAATGTGGAACAATGTAATCGGAAACGTTATTAAATTACATTCGGGTTAGAGTGGTCGTCGGTTGCTGCTGGTGGCCAGTTGGACTGCGGTGAGTGTATTTTTGATTGGTCCGATCGTTGGGGCTGTAGTCGAAGTAAATTAAGATGAGTGGCGACATCGTAGCCCTTGTAGTGCTGATGTCCTGGCGTAAAAAGAAAACGGCACCCAGAAAGTGCCCATCGTTCGTTCGTGCAATTTGTACCACTCGACGTACCAAGGACACGACATCGCGTTACTTGAAGGGAGATTATCCCTCAAGTCTCTGCTCCCTAATGGAAGTAGGTACCAAGTACCGGTGCCCTAAAACGTCAACGTAGGGTGGATGGTGTGGCAACACGAGTGACAACATCCGGTGGTTGGCTGATGGCGAATCTGGCGGATGTCTCACCTTTTAACGGAATCCGATGCCGACTTCCGTTACTTGGTGCACGCAAGGCTCACCGCTCCGTAGATATATCCTTTAAGACGGAGATCACATTTCGCATCATCTCTTAGCCCTGGACACGTGGGGACCCGGGCAGCGGTGAGAGAGTGTTAATCCGACCCCGTGTTGTGACTGGCAACGTTGGCACCTCGTCAAACATGACAGCTATGGGAGATCTGGGGGCTGGGATTTGCCAGACATTCCCCTATTACCGGTCCTTTAAGAATGAGGCTAAGATTTTGTGTTTTGCCGTGAGCAACTCGCTCTAATCATATGTTGTCATGATTGCTAATGCAGAGCAATGAGTTTTTATCATCCAACATATTATCATCTATGGTAATTGGAATGATTTGAGATGTGAAGAATTATTCCACCATGCTCGGCACTTCATTTCGGGCTCCTCAAATACGTTAACGACTTTCAATGTTTTGATGGAATTTACCCTTATAGTTTCAGCGTACATGTAGCATAGAGTTTTCGTTTGAGAAATACACAGCTGAAGTTGTATCGATGATTTCAACAGATTATTTAAATACGTATTAAGAGACAATCAGAAGCCTTTACTCAGTCGAAAACTCTTTACATCGAATACAACGTTCTTCAATAAAAAAAGGCCCAAAAAGCCCGTGTTGCTGGAACAAGTAGTTCCAATGGTGTCGGTCTTTGACGTCAAACAAAAAAAGTAATCCTTGATGCTATCGTGTCCACGAATTCGGCAAGATTTATGGGCTGCCTTCATTTTTTAGCATTTTACTCACCACCTTCTGGAGAGCCGCAGTGCCTTTTTCGCGTTGCATCGAAGGCTCATGATGTAGTGCATCCTTTTCGCACCACACGCTCAGAAGCTCCGGGTCGGGCTCGTTCTGGCCACCCGGCCCACCAGCGGTAAACTGTTACTGACGGAAGAGACGCTGATTTCTGTCCCAGCAGCCCGGTGTTTGTTGTTGTCGTGCAGACGAAGAACAAAGGAAGCAGCAGTATACGATCGCAAGACGTAAGGCTCGGGAGATCTACCGGGATAGCGTGGCCCGAGCGGTCGCGGACGGGCAGACTCGCCCGATTTATGGTGAAGAGCCACGACAGGTGAGTTTGTGGCAGGATGCGGAATTTTGTTCGCGGATCAAAAGAAGCCTTCTTCCTGGCAGTGGCCATAGATTTAAGCATTATGTTGCTGCTGCTGCTGCTGTTGCACCAGCTAAACAATCGATAATTTATTGAAAATGAAACAATACCGAAAAGTCAAGTATCGGTAAAGTTGAAACAGCACCGATTTTCGGTGAAAACCGACAACCGACCGACGTCTTATCTTGCGCTTTGTTCCGCGAGATATGAGCGAGAGAGGTCCCCGGTGAGCGGTGCAAAGTTCGAAGAGGGACAGCATTAATGTTGGGCACTTTGGAATTCTGAGAAGCGAATGCGATTGAAGGGGAGTGCACCGAACGATGCACAGCATCCGTGCCGGGCTGGGAATATGGCTGGATAAAATCTGACTTTTGTGCAGTCAACGCGGTACAAACTACACAGTACAAGACTTGGACGATTCCTTCGGTTCAGAATGCACTTTCCGGTAATTAGTTTAGAAGTGATACCGTTTTTGGCAAGTTCTCCTGTTAGATGTTTCTGTTTATTTACTACATGAATTTTATAAGTTGACTTATGGATCTATAAATAATGTGATCAAAATAGAGTTTGGTCAACTCAACGTCCTGCAAAATATTGTTTCCACGTCCTACATTTCTTGGTTTAGAACTTCATTAGAAGGTATGTTCTTCTATTTTAGTTACTTTCATCGAAACGATGTAACTCTATGAAAACTGTGTTTAATATTTTTCCTATTATGATTCAAACAGTTATTAATTTATTCAAAAATTATTAAAGTGATCAGCTTTTATAATTTATAATTAATTGTAATTTAAACAAACGTTTAAATTAAACCCTTTTGAAAGCCAAACAATAATCTTTCTCGGGTGCACTGATTCGGCGCATTTAAGGCACTGAACGATCGACCTGAACGTCAGCGCGCTCTGGCCCTACTTTTTGCCGACATAAAGCCGCCAGCCAAGCGCCGTGCCGTTTCATGAAGTGCATCCACTCATCATAACTTTGTGCCAGTCGCGCCTGCCACGGATTGCGTGCTCATAAACACTTCCAACGGCTCATCCATCCAGCCAGCCAGCCAACCGGCCAACGCTTTCCACTTTCAGCGACGTTCCGTAAATCTTCCCATCCGCGTGCGATTCCGACGGACGTGTTCACCGTCGTCGTCGTCGTCGACATCGTTTCGCGTTTTGCATACAGGTTTGTCTGCGAAAGTCTTTTCCGGTGTCCGGGAGATGCATTTAATGAAGAAATTAATTCCAGATAGCGATTGATTTACGGCGATTGATGTGGCACTTCTGTAGCGTGGAACCGTGGTCGCTCCGGGGGCCCCCGACGGGTTTGAGTTTGGTGCAGTTTTTACGTGATTCGATGTGCCGTCCCCGACGTCTTATGATTGCTGCTGCCACGGGCTGCATCACGCCCGCGGGCTCTGCCATTCCTGCCTGGTCCGGGGACTAGAAAACGCCAGCAACGGGCCGTGCTGACAGGTGGCACCGCCGACGGGCTCGGAGCTAATTATGAGGTCTTAGCCTGCTCACGAAACTCACGAAACGAATTACATTAGGGAGGCCCCGTTTTTATTTCCTGCGGCCCCCCGAACGATCGGCTCCGACCCGGATTGGTAGGAAAAATATTGATCGTTAGTTTAAATTGTTATTGTTTGTGGCGCGCGCTGCAGTTTGACCGTTATTTCTTTGAAGACGTGTTGTGGTGTCCAACCAACTGACTCTCGGGGGTTCGCCTGATGCCGTCACGCTGATGAATGTTTTAATGAGCCACGGAATGGTCGTGATAAATTTAAGCCTATGATGTAGGACGTTCCGATGCCGTCGACACTCACTGTTTCAAATTAGGAGAAAACGTTTTCTCGTCGCCAAATCATCGTCGCCGTCCAGGAGCTAATGATCGTTGATGGGGTTTGATTCCCGCTAGTCGGACTAATGCTAATGTGTGGCCATTAACTGCTCGGAGCGGCATGATTTGTAAATGCCATTTTTGCTGCGTTGAATTACTCTGTGGCTTATGCTGCAAGTTATGGACTCTAGCCGTTTTGATTATTTTAAGCATTGCGTACAAACTTCCCACATTGGTATTTCTGTTGGCTTTTCTGCTGTTTCTGGACCACCCTGTAGGGTACGAGCGATTTTTTAACCATCTGTAATTCGCTCGAAATAAATACATCCGCGGCGGACTACAAGCGGACCACACCAATCATGCACACGTTAAGCAGAAGCAGAATGTCAATTACGCCGGCCCGGCTGCCAGACAGAGCCCCTGGGCCCCGGAAATCGTTGTCGCCCCCGGGAATCACAACAACAGCGCCACAACAGTGCAGCAACGGCGGGCACAACAAAAATTGCAATACATCTCGCCCAAAGTTGGGCACTACATTAATGATCATTAAGATGCAAACTTGGCGTGGTGAAAATTTACAGCCTCCGCCCGGCGGAAAGTTTATCACTATATTTTAATCTACAGCAAAATTTTCCGATTGTTACTTCCACTCGATAAATTCCGGAACAACAAACCGCCGAAACCGGGCCGGGAGCGCCCAGGGTTGTTGTGTAGGTCGTTTTTCTTGCCTTTTTTTCGCCCGTTGTTGTTGGGTTGGTCTTCGAAACGTGTGTGTGTGTGTGTTTGCTCCTTGGCCTCCCCCCGGAGAAGAAGTGGGTTTCAGGGTGGCCGGCTGGCTGGCTGGCTGGTGTGTGTTGCCGAAGGACGAGAAGTGAGAACGATCGAGGATAATTGCAAGTGTGTATTGCATAAATTTATGCAAGCCATGTCCTGCCGGAATGCTACCCCGAGTGCCCCGGGAGGTGCCGAGGGGGGCGAGGACGGGCACACAATTGCACCACACTCCAGACACACCCACACACACGCGTCAAAAACAAGCAAACCGGCCCTCGGTCGTCCTGCGCCTGGCGGCATGGAAGTGCATAACGGCTGGACGACGCCGGACACGTCGGTCGTTTACAACTCATTCCTCGCCGCTCCAGCGCCCGAACCGAACGCACCCCCCATGAACGGGCCACTGCCATTTTGGACGGGGGAAATAAGACTTCAAATATTTTAATTAAAAAATTCTACGGAAAATTAACCACTTAATGAAACTAATGACTGGCAGACGCGAAGGGGGTGGTGTGGGTGCGAGGGGGTGGTGCAGGGCGAGATGAGCGCATCTCAAGAGCGAGAGATGCGTTGGAATGGAAATGGGCTGCGAATGGGTTGTTCAATAAGTTCTACTGAAAGACGCACCAGGAGCTCACTAAGCTGCCTTACCTCGCATGTTGTCCTTATTTGAGAGGAAGTTGAACTCCACAGTTCGTAGTAAACATTTGTATTATAATATACATAATCTCAATAATAATATAGTCTGCCTTTATTATGTAATACGCACGAACATATTATTATTAATTTTGTTAACGTAAGTTCCCGTTTAATGTTTGAATTGAATTTGTTTCTAAAATGTTAGCAATTTTCTCGATTAATAATAAACGGGTGTAAGCGCTGGCTCTAATTATTGGAAAGTATTTGAATTATTTAAGTCCTATTTTTGTCATTTTAAATGTAAGTAGTGCAATAATTCGTGCTAGCTCGTCGTCCGTTATTCTCATGACATGACCAGCCCACCGAAGCCTAGCGAGGCATACACGCTGCACATCACAGTGAGTTCATCATACAGTGGATATAGCTCGCTGTTGAAGCGGCTTCTCCATTCTACCTCCACAAATACGGGGCCAAATATCAATCGGAGCATCTTCCTCTCGGACGGAGCTAAGGGCGTTTTGTCAGTTTCGGGTAGAGTGAATGTCTCAGATGCGTTCCTGAATTCTTTAAAACCCCAGCTTTAAAAATCTAAAACACAACTGGGTGGGTAAGTTTGTTGAATTTTAGAGAATTATCAAAACCTCCAATTGGATCTGTAGCTAAAAATGTAGTTCGAGCATCCCGAAAATCCTTAAGATTAGGCTACTTTTCGGCCCCACTGCGGAAGAACTTTTCGAACAACCCGGAGCCAGGGTGTACGAAAAATGAAAGATTTAAAACGAAGCGTGACGACGGGGAACTCGGCCGTGGTCTTGATTGCTGAATTCCACCACGTCACAACCGCTGTCACTCAATCCATCAAGATGTTTGCGAGATGTGTGTTGCGTCCCGGTCCGGCTTCCTGCATCCCGCGTCCTCCGTTTCTGCCAGGCAGCAGCATCGGCCCTCACTCGCGTGCGATGCACGGCGCGCAAAGCTGATGCAAATCAGATTTGATGCCGATCTGCCCCGGGGGCCTCTGGCCAGCGCCTTTGCCGCTAATCCATTTATGCTCCCTGCTTCCTGCGGCAACCAGCCCAGGTCCGTTTCCGTCCCTTTTCTCGATGCGCATGACCTTGAAGACAAAACTGGTATCGGGCTCGGGCCCCGGCGGGAATAAAAAGCAGAACTCGACCCACTCCCGGGGACCTCGCTCTCCTGGCCAAGTGGTTCAGTGGAGCAGCGCCCGTTGGCGGCTAGAGTAACGTTGGCACCGTAAACTAGTTATCCCGTTTTTTTATTTTTCGTTTTCGTCGCTTCATTTGAAGACGCCGTTCGTATGTTGCGACGCCGTTTCCGATGCCTTTGTAAAATGGGCTAGCCTTTCTTGCTTCCACTTACTGGCACATCCTTTCCTTGGCTTAAAACTCAAGGCTGGTTTCCGGTGTCTCCTATTGCCGGGTCGTAAAGGGCCGGGCTTGAGGTTATGTTTTGGCGCGCGCGCTCGTGACGCGCAAGCTTCGTCACGAGCCCATCCCAGGGGCCGAACCGATCTGTCCGTTCGCGTTCGCGGGTCGATGTCCATTTTTTGCGCTTTGTTTTGCGCAATGCTTAATGTTTCTAATGCCGATCCGCGGCCAAACCCCGTTCCTTGATGAATGTTTTCAAACAGTTTTGCCTCTTGTCACTCACGTGTCCACCGGGTTCTGGGACTCCGCGGCTGCGGCAGTCGGGAACGGATTTATTATAGTGCAGGGCGCAGGGCATTTTGAGGAGCTCGGCCCCGGTGCCTCGGGTTTTGATGGACGGGCCGCGGATCCCGACACCGGGATGCTGCCGAGGGCGACTCCGAGTCCGAGTGAGTGACGAGTGAGATGTGTATGTGATGTGCATCGCTGCAGCCGACGAGCGTTCCTGGTGGGGCCGCAACACTTCTGAGGCTTGCTGCGGTCTGCTGACCTTGTTTCGGACGAACTCCGCAACTCAAACCACCAACTGTCCAGCTGGAGGCCCGTTGGTGTTGAGGAATCTAATTAAAAAATCGCATCGAGCCCCCGACGCGCCCGGTTTTGTGGATGCAAACTGCAAGCTGCAACTGCAATCACTCAATCAAACTTTGACACGTTCTGCTGGGGAGCTGTATGTGAGTTCTGTGGAAGGACGACGATGGTGGCCGGTTTGGCTTTCTTGTGGCTGCACGAGGGGATTAAGGGCAGCGCGTTTTAAGATAATATTTATACGTCCACGGCGGATGGCGGTGATGGCCATCGGCCGGTTGGTGGGATGCAAACATTGCAAAACCGCGCGCCAACAGTGCTTATCACATTTCGTCGCCACAAGCACCGAGCCGCAGCAAACCAGTTCGACCACTCCGGGGCCGTAACTGTACTCTTCTGCGCGTTTGATTTGTGGCCGTCGTCTGCGCGGGAGTCCTCTTTCCTTTGGAAAGTTCCGCTAGCAGCAGTGGGACATGTTTTGATCTATCCGCCACTCCGCGCTGGGGTTGAGATAATTAAAAGGCGCTGCTACATTGTGGCAAATGTATAGCTGGGTATTATGTTGCGATTGGCTTTCGGAAAGTGTACAACATAAAAACATATGTAAAGGGGAAACGATCAATTCGCGGCGACCTTTCCTTACTCACAATTCAACCGTCGACGAACATCAATTGATGGAGCAAATTACTTACTCTAATTAGTCTTTCTGCTCTCTCGCACACACGGGAAGGCGTTCATTACTCACAACCAAGAAGAGTGTCCTTCAAGACAAAAAAGTCGGAAGATGGCGAACACAAAACCGTCTGTCTGTCGCTGTGTGTGGAAACAATGGAATGTTCCGACATAAGTTTCGACAATCGGGTTCGGAAAATGGAAGAAAACTCGCTCGCTCTCGCCGCGGCCAAGATTTATATCTTTATCCTGCGCCAGAACGCTGGCGCTTCAGGGGGCTCGAAAAGTTCGCTCCTCCTCGTCTGCGTCTACGATTTCTTACACCCGCTACCGAGGCAGTCCATCTGCCGCTGTCACACCATCCCATCAGAGCCGGAACCGAACGGTGTGGCGCTATTTTCAAACTAATCACTGTAAAGGGGCTAATTTCCTCTGCTCAACCACTCGCGCACGATCACATTACACTGCGTTTTTTTTTTTGCGTTATCCTGAGCATCGCGGGGGCATTCGCAAGGATTTGTCTTCGAAATCGGCTTCTTGTTCTTCCGCCCTGTTCCCCGGGGGACCACTTCCGGCAGTGTCAGGGCCGGAACGGCGGAAACGATCGAAGCGTTTCGGCGGCGGCAGTAGACTTCATTGCATAAATAAATTTTCCACGTTTTTCTGCTCGTGGTGTCTCCACTTTTACCGGCCGCCATCGCCGGTAAGAAGTTGGATAGTGAGTGAAGATGGAATTTACTAGCCACCGGGGCGGTACATGAGCATAATGCTATCGTAAGTTGTCGCATTAAAAATAAATGGCTTAATTTTATAATTTTTGCCCAGTTTTTGAAATGTTCCACTGCGTTTAGTGCTACATGTTCCGATGCTCGGTATGAGTTACAAATAGCATCAATGTCCTTCAGATGTACCTCAGTCGACCTCAGCTTGCTTTACAAACTAATAAGTTCACATCTTGAAACATAACACAATATGTACCCGTTGGAGCATAAAAACATAAACATGAAATCCTACTCTTTCTGCGTGCAAACCGTACGGAACTAGCCTTTGTTTGCAGCCTCACATTGTTTATACAGCATAAAAGTACACATACACCCATTGCATTTACCTACACTGCCCCAAGGTTAGGCAAACAAAAGCTTACAGCGCACTGGTGCAAGTGCATAAAGCGTGTTTCTGCAGTTTATTTTAAAACACGCTCGACGGCGAAAGATAGAGAGCTAGAAAGAGAGAGAGAGAGAGAAAGGGCGGCCATAACGTACAGTATCATCCGCAGCTATTCCGCTTTAACGATAACTTTTATTGCCCGCCGTTCCGAAGCAATCCACCGACGGAGAACCCGAGCAGAAGACATGAGCGTGATGGAATGCACCGGAATGCGCCCGCGCCCGCAGTTTGATGGTTGTTGCGAGAAAGCGAGACGTTGATTTTTCTTACGGTCGCCGCGTAACAGTGGCCACAGTGCCGGACCAAACGCTGGCAACAGTTTTAATGTTGATCGTGGAGTTGAAGTAAGATCGGTGCCGCTTTAGTTTCTGCAGCGAAAACGGTCCACATTTGAAATGTGAAGCTTGTATTTTTGTGGCCGATCCGGATGAAAGACGTGTGCAAAATACGTGGCCGTTACTGTAGCTTCCGGGCAAGGATGCTAGGTCCTCTCGGTGACGATGCTGATGGTCGCCAGACCCAGAGTGGCTGCTGTGGATTTCTCGAAGACATGCAGCGATTTGGACCGGCGAACGTGTCCCGATTGGGAGGAGTCACGAAAAGCACCATCCTGTCCATCCATCTCGCCCAACACACACTCAGACACAGCGACACGGAGCTGCATTGATGACGTTCGCGTTTAATTTTCCTTTTTTCCGCTCGCTCGGCCAATTCGACCAAAGTGCATCCCGACTGGGGGGCTGGCACGCGGTCCCTTCTTGCACTTCAAATGGCGCATCCTTCGGGCGCGTGAGCGCGCATCCTTCACGTTGCGGAAAAAGGATGCTCATTGGGTCCGTGGTTTAGCGTCTGGAAGCGTCCCGTCCGAGCCGTCGTCGTCGTCGTCCTCGTCGTCGTTGAAAGGGCCGAGGGCGAGCACGGCGCGAAAGAGTGAGAAAGATCGACAGGACGGGACATTTTCCGGACATCCGGACGCGCGGCGCAGGAAAAGAAATTCTTATATACACAATATATTTGGGTTTTCTGACATTTACTGCTGCTATCACTCGCGCTCACGGAGATGCGCAAAGGAGCTCGGAACGCCCGTCTGCGGGTGCGCGCGAGCAAGGCAAGGATGCTTCGCCGGAGGATTTATTGACACCACTGAAAGCTCGGTGCAATGCCATTTTTCGCTCGGCCCTTGCATCGCTCTGCAGGCTGGTGGAAGGCTTCCGCGAAAAGACGGAGCATTCTTGCGCGCCGCCTGGTGATGCGTCCCGTTGGTCAACGGAGTTTGAGACCAACACCACCGGAATGACACGGGTTGAAGGATGTGCTCGGGCACGGTCTGGTGAGCAGCCTCCGCAGGCCAGCGCGACGGAGACGGAGTTTATTTCAGCGAATGCGCCTCATCAGCATTTCTGTAGTCCCTGACCACGAGATGGCTCGCTCGCTTCTGATGCGTTGTGGCGGTAATATATTTATACATTCAGCACACTCGCCTCAAGCCCGGAAATCGGCAAGGAATCTGACACTCTTCCGCAGCCTGTCCGTTCCGCAGCCGGGCGGACGGGCTGCGGACAGCGTCGCGTTGGCTCGGGCTCGGTCGTTCGCCGTTTGAATTGTGACTGTATTTTTGAGCTCCGAGCTGCGATTCGAATTCAGAGTAGAGTTGTCTTCCCGGTGCCCAGCGCTCAAAGCGACCATTTCTTTTGGCTTCCGTCAATAAATTCAGGACTTCGCTTCCGAGGACGAAATTGATTTTTTGGAGCACCTCGGGAGAGAAAAACTTCGTTTGAAGATTGATAAGAGGATTGGTGGCTAGAGATGCCTTAAGCATTTAGGACCTGTGTTGAGAATATTTTTTCAAATATTAGACACTTCTATTGAGATATAGGATTCAATCCATTTCGTTTATAAAAATGTTAGTTTTGAACTCCTAAAACTTAGATATAATTGAATACCGCCTTTCTGTCTTTTTTCAATCTTATAACGTTTCCTTCACTTAGGCCCGATGAAATTGAACCGGACGGCCATTCTTAATTACACCATCAGCCTCGTATGCTCGGCGCGATCTGTCATACGCAAGCGACGGCGCGTTCTTTCGGCAAGTTGATTCCCGAGGAATTGCCCAACTTCAAACGGAACACATTCTTATTCGCGCAGAAAAGTTTTTCCCGATGTTGCCGATGTTGCGGCTGACGTCACCCGCGAGGTACCAGAGGAAAGAAAATTATTTCCCGCGAAACTCTCTCTCGGCTTCCCGATAACTGATGAAACCGACGATGAAATGATCAAACGAAAATGAGATCCATTCCCGGGTAAGTTTTCCCGGCATCCCCGGACCCTGGTGGAAATCCTCGGATCCCCAGCTGTCGCCACAGTAAAGTCGGCCGCAAACAGAACCACTTAAGACGCACACATACCCGGCAACGGCACGAGATGTCCTTCGGCTAACAGAGGTGGTGGTGGTGAGTCAAAAAAGGGCCCCGAAGAAATCGCTGGCGGTATTGGCAGGGAAAGAATACCTGAAACTGAAGCCCGGCCGCAGGAGAGTTTCGGTGAAAAGATGGGAGCCCGCGAGCTATTCCAAGGTTGGGCACGTGGATCTTCTAATAACATTATCTGCCAACCGCTCGGGTCCTGCTGGTGGTTGTCAATTTTTCAAAGAAACGTTTTCTCTTCACTATCTAATTAAGGTGTCTTTCGTATCTTCAGTCATAGATATGCTTCTTTTTTTGCATACCGTACAGCAGGTTTTTTCTTTGAATGACATTCGGTAAGAGTTTCGCTTTGCCATGCGCGATACTTTTGAAACTGACGGTGCTTACTGACAATCTCAATACATTTTGTTTCGTTTTTACTTTTTATAACATTGTTATGATATTTGTTTTCATTTTATAATTTGGTGTTGTTTGAGAAAGCAATTTTTTCTAAAAATTGAACACCTAATTGCTCACTAAACGATACTCAAACGATCGCCGTCCTTGTTGTTTAACTCCAACCGACAACCGACTAGTGCTTGAATAAATGCTTCTCAAAAGAAAATAAATGAAGTAAATTATGAAGCGGAATAAGATCATATAAAACAAGCTGTTCCTTGCGTTACAACGTGCTACCTTAATGCGCTCTCAACACAATTCTATTGATTATTTCGTACTAGTGATCGTTTGATTATTGTATAAATAAACTTCTCGCAAGTGCCACGTATAGTCGAAGATGTCCTAGACTTTTATAAGTGGATCACAGCATCCGAGCAATACATCAAACCGTTGACAGAGATGATAAGACTGCCAACTTCCTGCCGGTGGCGCCGTTTCCTGCAGACACTGCCGCAGAGGATACCGGTCGGTTCATCTGCTGCCAAGCCATTGTCGGTCTTCTGATCGGTTTCCATCATGCACGCCGTGGCCAGCTAGCATGGGCAGATTTGTGCATCGAGATAGCGCCGGCCCGTCAGCTTCGATCGATCGCTGCATCGCTGCAAAGCGACCATTAGATCAATATTTATTCGTGCCCCATCGATTACGTATAATTAATAATCGCACGCATATTAGGTTGATTGATTTATTTGCGTCTTCAGCCCGGGGGCAAGGCCACCCGGCTTCCGGTTTTGCCGGTGGCCAACGCTGTTGTTGCGCCGTGGTTTCCGGTGGAGGCAATGGCAGTCCGGTCGGCGGTTACGTTTGTACGAGGAGTGTGTATGTGTGAAGGATTATTATCGAGAAACTTGCCACCAGCATAATAATAATGGGACGTCATCGCCGCCGCCGTCTCGTCGGTCGGTCGGTAGCGCCTTGCGTATTTCATCTTTATCGTGCGCATTAATGGGTGCAACTTGAATCGCTGAGAAAATGCACACGATGGAAGCGACTAATTCAATCAATTTATTACGCTCACTGCCGTAAATCTGGCGACGGGTGCGATTGTGCACTGGCGACCGGCGGGCGACCGCGCGCGTCACCCTGATGGGGAGGCACGTGATGGGAATTATGCTGCTGCCGCTGCTGCTGCTTCCCGGGCGAAAGGTGTGAAACAGACGGAAGCAGAGCTGACCGTCGGAGCTGCTGGAGAAAGTAGAGCAGCCGGGTGCGCCAACAGCTTCATTCGTACCGGCGATGGCCAAGATGTCCAAAAAGACATCACGAGCATAGGCCCCAGGCCCCGGGGTCGGGGTCCCTCCCGGCAAGGAATTAGGAATGTTTATGCATAAAATTCAAATTAGACGAACGAGAGGTGGCGCCGGCCGCAGTAGCTGCGGCGGCCGGCTGCCGCTTGGGGCTGCCGTTGAAAGGTGATTTCCGGTGGCCGGTGGCCAGTTGGAAGCTGGACAGTGAAAAATAGGCCCTGCGAGCGAAACTGGTAGAGCGCCACAACAACACAATCGGCCGATTGTGTCAAGATGGATGCCTCGGTGTGTGCGCCGAGTGGACGATGTATCAACCCTCGGACGTACCACCCGGTGACCGGGAATCGTTGATTAGTTGAAGCATTTGTGTATACACATAGTTGGAGTTCGAGGTTTACAGTTTGTTTCCTTTTTTTCTGCTTCGGTTTCTTCACGACTCCGCTCCGGGTGGGTTACAAGTTTATCTGGTTGATCTGGTGGCTCCAGGAGCGGAGGCTCAAGGGTTTGTGTTAGGGGGTGATTAATTTACTGTCCGTCGTCGTTCTCCCACGAAGGCTTCCTGCCTTCGCCGGCCGGGCCGGTGGAAGGCCATAGTTCATGGTAGGATGACCAACGAAATCCGTGGCATAATTCGAACAGTTCGTTTCTGGTAGCTTACGGTGGAAAAGTAAACCTATTTTTTTGGGTCTTCGAACAATGCGGCATTCAGGATTTCGGCCTTCAGTTTGCTTCTCATTGGCATGAAAAGTCTTCCTAAAAACTACTTCAAGGTGTCAAATATCTTCGTATGAACACGTTCAGTCAAATTATTGGAGGGAAAATAGAACGATAATTAGTTGGAACTCAAACACTCAAATAGATCGATGTACAATTTACAAGGTTAAGTAAACCAAGTTAAAACAAATTACTAAAATAAACGTGAATGCATGAGAACATAATCAACATGCATTTCCTACAAGGCATTTTAAAATATTGGTAAATTTGGCTCACCAAACTTTGTTATTTGCATAGAGATGTTGTTGAAGAATCAATTTAATTTTGAATGAGCAAACAATGAGAAGGCTGAAGAAACAATGAGCACAATTGTAGCGATTTGAATTAATTTCTCTTCCACATGTCCCTGTCGTTAGAGACATGTGGTGAACAAACATGGCAAGAATCAATTCACCGCGAAGGGGTTTGGATTATTTTTGTTATTTTCTCGATGATTCATCGTTGTGCAAAATCGTGCAATAAGACGCTGAGAAATGGTTCTCACAAGGTTAGAAGCTGTACTCACCAAACAAGTTAATCAGCGACCGCGACATGACTACAGTTTGCCCAAAATATAATTCTCGCGAAATGCCACGAAACTGAAATGAAATATGCATTGTTTGGTACGCTCGGGGGTTGCGTTTTCCCAAACATTCGCCAACAGCCATTCCATAATTTGAAATGATTTGCCACACGCCGATGATATGATCCGGGTGAGCGTAGCCACCACAAATAGGCATCCTAAGTCATTTCGTGAAGTAAAATTATGGCCACAGGGTGGGTGATTTCCCGGGACCGGGGATCTCTCTAACCTCCAAAAACCCGGTCCCGACCTGGTTGATGACCAAGGTGCTTCGTGTATCTCATCACTCCATATATTTCCCTCCGCACCTCCACCAAGACCGAGAGGTGGGCAGATCGATTTGTTTTGTTTCGGAAGCACCGTGGTGCCGCATGTTACTAATTATCGGAATATTGTCTCTGCGAGGCGTCAGTGAAGCACCATCAAGACACTAGACGTAAATAAAGCTAGCCGGACCAGTGCCAGGCGGCGCCGTTGCTGGACTCATTAAAATATTATTTACACACGCGCAATACATTACGGGAGCCCCCTGGGAATGTGGTTCAGCGGAAGTCGGCCGTTTGTGAATGGAATTTTCCTGCAAGAATGAGAACTCTTGAGGTCGCTCCTGAGACTTTTCCCGTTCGCTGTGTCAATTGGTGTGCAATCGAACTCTCCGATTCTTCGCGATCAACCGATGGTGGTGGCCGTCCTAAAAACCGTTCGGCACTGCACGGCATGAGTGTGACTTATTGCTCAAAAATAAGCAATCATCATGCTCACCGAGCGTGTACGGCCAGCCAGCGGTACCAATTGTGCAAGTCCCGCTTCCCAGCCCAGGTCGCTCTCCCGGTTTCCAGCTGACTGAAGCGTTTGGCTGCAGGAAAATTGAATTAGTTGATGGGTTAAATATTTATACATTCAACTCGACATCGTGGGCCAAAACAAACCCACCAAAATTATGGGCCCTCACACATACACACCGAGAGGCAACAGATTGAGGATCATAGTGGTGTGCGGTGGTCGATAAAATACGATCTACTACGGTGCGATCGACGCGAAAACCCGAGTTGCGCTATAAATTCGACATCTTCAAGGCGGTTCAAGGTTGGGCAGAATGAAAACCGGTGGCCACGTCGATGGCCACACTGCGGAAGTGATAAATTGTGGGCGATTAATTTATTTTCATACCCACGGCAGGACATGTGGATTAGTGTGGCAACTTTGTATCGGTACATGCGTATCATCCGCGACGTCCGCGCTGCGTTGATTGATAAATTGGATATTAAAAGGAAGTGACGGAAAATTTACAAATGGCGCTCGGGATTGCGTGCGTCCCAGAAAAGTAAAAACAATCGTTTTAAAATAAACTTTTGTCCGGAGCGCACCTTTTGAAGAATTTCACCACGACTGTGTTAATGGAGTGTTAAACTGATGTCAACAAATTATTGAATTGGAAATCAAGAGCTACTTCTACTATATTTGACTAGAGTACAGGTAACTTCATCGACTCCGTTGTTTAATTATGAAGATTTTGTGGATTCATGTTTCGTCAATTGGGGGCGCTAAAATGAATAATTGTGTTCATACAACTCCAAATGGCGGCCATTGAGAGTTATTGATGCGTTCCTTCACCAGCCTTCACAGCAGATAAAACGCAGGAGTTAAAAGGAGGACAGCGTTAATACTGATAAGAGAAATAGAGAATAGGTTTTTTTATTTGATTCAAAGTAGATGAAAATATGTTTATGAATTTATTTTCGGTTCTGTAACCTTCGTTGATATTCCAACTAGCGGAAATCGTTAAAATCGAAAAAGGAATCGGAATTTGAACTCAATTCATAAGAACTTCAGGAGAAACTTTACTTAAAAACTTTTTTCATTTGAGGAATTCATCTTTGGAATGACGTGAAGCTTAGAAAGCTTGAAACTTTGTAAATTTTGGTTGTGATTGGAAAGTATAAATATCTGTAGTATTAGTCTTTACAAGCATTCATCGATGTGATATTTTGAATAGATTTATTCAGTCTAATATTTTGTTCGAGTATCTATTGAATCAACACAGTAAAACACTCGAATAAACCGCCTTCCTTCATTTCGCTCTGCTATTTGTATCGCTCAAGTATGATAATGTTGGTTTAGCTTTTTGAACAAATGCCACTTATTCTGTAGAGTCGACTTCTTGAAGCGGTCAAACGCGCCCAATGGTGCAATGGTGCCCCTGTGCTGGTGATACGACGATGATGATGATGATGATTTGCTTCATGCCGTAAATCATCGTCTCCATTTTATGGAGTTCTGTCCCCGCTCTCTGCGTTCGACCCAACGCCTCACCCCTCAACAAAACGCCGGCCGGGGATCCGGTGCCATAAATCACCACCAAAAATGTCTGGAAAATCGTGTCCACCATCAATCTACGGTCCATCATCAGCGCTGCGGAGAGTCGTTTCGTGTTAGTTAGTCATCATCAGCACCATCGTCATCGTCAGAACGAAACCAGAAGGCCGCAGATGATGGCGTGACGCATAGCCAAACGCTTGGACCGCTCCGGGGCAAAATGCTGCTCGGAAGAATTATGATTTTTTTTGTTTGGTGTATGCTTTGATTCGCCAAACTCGCCCGCGGTGGGCAGCGGCAGCATGAATTTAGCACCTCGCGCTGGCCAGGCGATCGCTCGCGATCGTTGATCGTGTGCCACGATTACAGCTAGGGAGCCTCGGGCCTCTAGGCCGCGAATCCGTCAAAATGTGGACCATTTCGGGAATGTCCCACCGGGGGCATCGGACACGGTAGCGGTCGATTAAGGCACTGATGACGGCTATTTTCGCCGGGGCCTCAGAACCCACCATTTCGGATGACAGTTTTATGGGGCTCCCTCCCGGTGGTGGCGAAGACATCCCGGCGGCCACCGTCAGACACCCGAGGGCACAATGCTACAGTCGCGGTAAAAAACCCGGCTTCGCAACCCGACCGGATCATAGAGAGACGGGACGATCACAGAGAAAGATATAGGGACAGAGACAGAGGGAGAGAGAGAGAGCGAGAGAAATTGCCAAGGAAAAAGCACGTCACGGAGGGCAGTCAGAGCGAAACAGCTAATCGGTCCAAATTGGTCATAAAAATAATAACATAATTGCTCCAAGACGAACTGCCATCGTCATCGTCATCGGCTATGTTTGTTTGTTTTGCGTGTTTCGGTTGTTTTTGTTCTGCTTCTGCACACCTCGCGTCTGCCGACTTTTTTCCGTTGTGTTTCGCTCGCTATCCCTCGCTATGCGTTGTTTACCGCGTTTTACTTCGTTCACTGTTTTTCCTATCATTTTTACTATTCGTTTTTTCCCCTTTTGCATCGCTCGCGCTCTTTTCGTCGTGTTTCTTTTTTTTTCTGTTCGCCTGTTGTAGTTTGCCTTTTGCTGCTTTCTTCAACTTCTGGCTCGTTTTTCCACCTATCTTCCAGCTCATGTAATTCTGTCTCTATTCTATTCTAAGCCGCGAGGCCAGTTCTCAACGGCGGCTGCAGCAAATGGAGTGAAGCGCGATGAAACGAAGGCGTCAACTAGAACACTCCGGACTCCTCGCTTTTTCCTTCTACCGTTTTTCCACTTTCTTTTTTCGTTTCCGCCCACCGGCTGACCGCATTTCTTCCAGGGGTTCGTAAATTCATCGATGCCTTCGGGATGCCCTGCGCCTTGCGTATGCGTTGCCAGCACACCGCCAGTTCGACGCATGGCCAGAGTTGGGCCGACCGGGGAGTTGAGTCGTTTGGGCGTAAATGATCCATTTTTTAACTGTCCGCTTCACCGCACGCTGACGGCCACGGCACGGCCCCGCGGGAAGGGCGCAGAAACAATAATTTTATCATAATTCCGTGGTCCGTTCGCGACCGGTGGCTTAATTAGTTAATTCCTTAGTGATGTGTTATTTTAAGATGATGAAGATTTTGGAGGTTTTTTCCTTCTCTCCAGCGGTACTGTGTCGTGCCTATGACTGTGGGGTACACCTATCTGCATGAATATTAATGCGGTGAAGTGTAGCGCGGAGAAGACACCTAATTGTTGCCTGTTCACGATTAGTTAGTGTGGCGTGTCCGATCAAATAGCGTTTGCCGGGGAATTTATTATAGCGCACAGCTACACCGGATGATTATGATATTGTGTGTGGTGGCTTCTGGTGGCCGCAGTTTATCAACCGCCGCCCGCCGAACAGATTGTTAAGACGATAAGCCTAAATAAGCTCAGGTTGAGTGGTCATTGCTTGATTGACACTATCGCGCTAATCATGCCGCGGAAAGTAGTCATTTGTAAGCCACCTCTTAACATAATACTTGGCCCTCTGTGTAGACCCTTGGTTTTGTTTTTTCCGAAAGGTAGATGTTCGTTTCCAACAGGGAAAAGAATAACATGTTTAAAATGGCAAACATTATAAAGCTAAAAAGCAGGAGGGCCCAAAGCATCAACATGAGGACCTGGAGTGAAGTTTTAAAATGAATAAACATGCTTCAAAATGTATCCATGTGAGCGATGTTGAATTACTTAAAATTTACCAAACTTATAGTTTTTGATTTTTTTATGTTTAATTGGCACAACGTGATGAAGTTTATTTATTTATCACTAATCACCACTGGCGAATGAACAAGAAAAGGGTACTGATAATTTTATCCGGCGAGAGACCAGATCGTCTCAAATATCGGTCAGGAGTTGAAAAAATAAATTTCGAAAAAAACAGTTAACAATTGCATGTTAAAAATGTTGGCATTTGGTGCATGAGACTTGGATATTTTCCTGCATCTTGCACGATGCAAAGATCTTCGGTTAGCTTAGCTCATGTTAATTAAAATATGAATTAAATCTGCATGCTCTGAAAGTCTGCTCCAATTCCAGTTTGTTCTCATTGAATAAAACATAAATCCACGATTAGAGGATTCATCAGATTCGTTTCCCTTTTCTTATGCTACTTTTCAACATTCTCACACATTTTCATCGTTGTTTCAGTTTGTATCCCTCCGAATGGACGTAAAAAATAACGAACCACGAGCAGGGCCTTAAAACAGACCGCAAGCAAAATGCCGTCGGCATTTGCGCTTCGCGCAAGGAACAGTGACCTACAGTCGCCGAACGGGGCGCGAGGAGGAACCGCCGTTGAACACGTCCTGTCCGGGTACGTAAATAGATGCCCGGTCTGCGGTTGGGACCACTTTTTGCACGGCTCACCCCAACACGCACAGAACACGCACGTTTCACACGAGTAAAGCACGGCCGCGTGCGGTGGTCGTAGACTCCGACTCTGGAGCTGTGTCTGGGAAAATCGCTTGAATCGCTTGAATCGCACGAAAATCGCACGAAAATTTCCTTTCCTTCAGGTGGTTGTGGCCGTGGCCGTGGAGTTTGGAAGTGGCCCGGGGCCGGCGGTGCTCGGGGTGCGGTGCAACCATAATTCATTCATTTTTACAACCGTCACTTAGAGCGCACGCTCCGATTTTTTGCCTCCATCCGCGGGGCGCCGCGTGAAACGCAAGACGCAAGAAAAAGATGCCCGCAACCCACACAAGCACGGCGGAATGTAGGTGTGCGTTTGAAGAACGTGTTTGTTGTGTTTCAGATCGGAGCAAAGGATCCAGCGTCAAAGTTTGAGGTCCGGAATTCAAATCCCTTTTCTTGGTGTCCATTTCTTTCCTTTCTCTCTCTCGAATGTAACACTAGCACTTTGCGACACAAAAAACCACGATATCAACTTTCTTCGGTCGCCACTTTCCGGTAGCTGATCGTTGTTCGTGTCACTTCGAGAGATCGGACGACCACATACTATGCGCCAGAGCGAGACCACTACTGGTCGCTCGCCGTCCCGTTCCCGCACACTCTCCGCTTCGTGTGTTTTGATCGCTACTTCCCCTATCGGCTGCGATTCGGCTCCACTGCACTAGTGTGAGTGCTGGGTGTTTCGATCGGAGGCACTCACCGACTTCCCCTACGCGCTCGGCTCGGTTCGGCTTGAAGGGGAAAAAGCCGAGTGCCGAACGCACGCGGTGTATGTGTGAGTGCTGGCTCGCTCGGTGAGTGACCGATGTGCGCATCTCTGTGTGTGCAGTGCGCACACAGGTGGCCATCCGCCGCATTGGCCACACCATCGTATATGCTTTTGCATGCTTTTTGCGTGCATCTGCTGCTGCTTTTCTTCTTCTTCATCCCCGGCCAACAGCCGACAAATTCCAAATCCGATCGAACACCGGGAAATCGGCGGCCTCGCGGGGCCACCCCCCGGTGGAACCACCCGCCCAAGCATAAACAACCGGGCGCGCGTCATATGTACGGCCGGTGCGCCCCACCTTCAAGTCGGCACGGCTTCAGTCGTTTTTGGGACCTCACGACGAGCCACCGGCGGCCCGTCTTCCGCGGTTTAATGGCGTGCCGCGCGAACCGCGTATGATTTAATTTCGCGTCTTCTTGTGCGCGCGTCTGTGTGTGTCGTGCGGTGGCGAAGAAAAGAGCATAAGTGACCCACCGAGGAGCCAAGGATCATCGGGCGGACCGGTTAGTGTTAGTGTTGTGTTTGGCAATGTTTTCGCTACAATAAACGCAACGCACAAATGACGCAGTAAGTGGGCCCTTCGGTGGTGGTGGGATGGTAGGGGATGGGACGAATAAAGCCAGTCGATGACGTCGACACGTGACACGAGATTTGAGCGTCACATTGCTCGACTGCGGGGCCGGCACGCACTATCTACGCACGAGTGTCGGGAAACATAAATCACATGTTTCTATGCGAAAAAGGGAGCAAAATAGAGCAAGTGAGAGAGAGGGCGAATGGTTATGGGCCCATCGCAAAAGAGGCCACAAATTATCCAAACACCGTGATGATGATGATGATGATGATGATAGTATCGAATGCTAGATCAACAACAACACAACAACAACAAGAACATGTGGTACGCAGTGGACGGCGCGGTGTGCGTAAGCTAACCCAACCGCTGGTGGTGTGCGTGTTAGAAACAAAAAAAAACACAAACACAAACACTCACATACCCCGGTGCAATCGGTGTACGCGTGAATTTACGTCCCACGTACCGGCCCAAACCACCCACCCCTCCCCGGCTGAGGCGAAGGAGGGCAAAAGACCGGCAAACGGCGCGCCTGTGTGTAGGTGCGTGCGTGCGTGTGCGTACCGTGAGGTAAATTCTTCAATGGAATGTCGGGGGTGTTTGTTGTTGCCGTTGCCAGTGCCGGTCGACATCCTTCCCATTTCGTGAAGGATGAACCCCCCCCGTCGAAGATCCTTTCGCCGTGGCACCTTCCCTCGCTTACTCATCGCTTACTTCGCATCGCTTTACTTCGTCGGCCACCGGCCAACAGATGGCAGCACCGGCAGTCGAGGCAGTAGGATCTATGTTGAAAGGTGCATCTTACTCGCAATTCGGAGTAATATTTTGTGCTTTTTAGTTGAATATTTTTTAAAGATTTTTTAAAAAAATACTTGGTAATTAATCTTTAAAATAATATGTTCAATTTCGATATTTTTTTCTCTAAATTCAGTAGCTTCAACAGCATTTTTCAACTTTCGTATGTCAAGTAGTGTTGGCAGAGACATATCAGCGTTGTTTGGTGATCAGCCAACACTTGAGCCGCACTTCTTGAACCTAAATGAATTTTTACTTTCGCATAAGCTTGTTCCAAAATACCAAACCAACAAAAAACTATTAAAGAACAGCTAGCATCTGCTTATGGTTTGTGGTATGTGCTTTTCCAGATCTAGCTTTACTTCAACTTTTTTTTAAAAGGCCATATAAAATGATCCTACAACCCACAAATACTGTTGGTCATATCATTCAAATGACTTCATAATCTTAAAACCAAATTTATTCAAATTAATTGAATATAAATTATAGGATCAAATCCCAATCATTCAAAGATCTGGACAGAAAGTAGTATAAGTTTTGAAACATTGGCAAAATTGGTTAACATCGTTGTTTGTTACAAAAAGCATGGACTCTGTGCAATTTGAGGGAACTTTTATTGGAGCCAATGGTCTGCCTTTTGGAGCCTTTTGTATTCCTTGGTTTTTTTTAAAATTTGAACGTCTACACATGTTTTATAGAAACACAAGTAGATCGTGGAAAATAAATCAGAGATACTAAAAATAAAAGAGAAAATAAAGCTTCGATGTAATTATAAGGTTATTCTTTATACAACGAAATGTTACAATTTCGAATGGGAGAAACTTATTAGATACTTCACATGAAAATCACACTTGACTTGATATGTGTCACTTGATAGAAATTGCGTACAAATAACAAACAACGCAGGAAGATGAAGGATTTTTACATAACTGATTTTAACTTATTTTCTGGGCTTGGAGTTTCATCGCAGATTGATCAACCCAATCATATATAGAACAGTTTGTTTAAATTCTGTTGAAAAGCTTGTTATTCTAGGTGCTTTAACTGTTCTAGAATTCTCTACGTCTATGGCGCTAGGCTCGTAGAATGACTTCTTCTAAGTCGATTTTGTATCGGTTTCGGGGAGAAGGCAATAGGTGTTTGTAAATAACTTTCTTATGAGTCGATACACGTAAGTGTCATTTCGTGTCACTGGAGTGGTGCATTCAAGGCCATTTCAAAGGCCGTTTCACCCGAAACCCCTATTGGGGCTGGAATTCCAGGAATCAAGAAACACATCGAAGGCGACGTTCCACAACTCACCTGGACGCACTCGGGGTGAAGGAGTCGTCGACGGTTCCAGAAGGCTCGTCAATGGCGGTTCCCATAATTTCACGTTACTTTACGAGCATCAAACGCGCGCTATCCGGGGTCACTCCCTGGTGCTGCATAGTCCCGCGGGTAGGAGGAAAGAATGTCCCAGGGGGCGGCGGGTGGATTAGCCTTTCCTCGCCCTAGATCCCCTGCTCCTCCTCTTCCTCGTGTTCCCTACCTGCTTCAAGGCATCTCGGCCGACCGGCTGGCCGGTTATGAATTTATGAATATTTCTTGCGGTCAAACTTGATGACGACATGATTGGCTCTCTCGCTGGACACCCGGGGAGGCTAGTGGACACCCACACACACCCCCTTTCTGTGCAGGACCGGTAGCCCGGTATCCCTTTGGGCGACAAAACGGAAAGGGCTCCGACCGGCGAGACATAAATCCGCAGAGCGAACGAAAGCGAAGAAAGCCGAAAGAAGGGACGCGAAGAGAGCATAAGTAACTCACCGTTTTACCGTGGGGTACGGCGCGGCCACCGGCCACCGGCCACGGAATGGAACCAAATGAGCCAAACCAGATTAACGCGGGGAGTTATTACAACGATTTTCCTAATTTATGTCCTTTTTCGTGGTGGCGTGGCCTTCGGAGAAGGCTGCAGGCCGCAGGCTGACGGAGAAAGGCTTTATTGGGCGGCCGAACTTTATTGGGCCACGGTGAACGGCCCACGCAACCCACGCGGGGGGCCTTTAGTGGGTTGATAAATGCGTACGCGTGTGTTGGGCTTTGATTTAATTTGATGCTCGGTGATTGACATAAGCTCCGCGGCGTCAGATGCAGTTTCCGCTGTTCGCCGTTACATGGCGTGCATTGGTGGTTTTGCGGTTGCTATTTTTTAAGATTAAAGGTATATTGAAAGGAAAAAATGAAATAGAAGTGCTTTAAGAAACATCTGGCAACATCAAGGACTTCAACTGTCTCAAATAAAAATACCAATTGAAAAAATATATTTAAAAAATTAATCAACCAACCAACCAACCAAAAAAATGCTTTTAAACCAACAATTTTCGACATTTCGCACACAATTTTATGTTTCTAGAAGCTTAAACAAAGATCTATTAAAAAACCTTATGTTGATAGACAAGGTCTTGGTGTGGCGTTTTGATAACGTTAAATATGTTGTGTCCATAAATGCCCAAAAAATATGAATATTGGTGTCAAACTTAAAACGCCTAAAATTCTGAAAATCTAAATCGAAAATCTTAATTTAAGTAACATCTGGCAGCCTAAAGGACTTCAACTGTCAAATAAAAAACAAACTTAAAATATATTTTAAAAATCAAAGAAACCAACCAACCGGAAAGAGAAATGGAGTCGGAAGAGAAATAGGTTGATGTTGATAATTACTGCAGCAAAGGAAATGTTTTTGAAGAACTGAAGCAAGAATTAGAATTACTGTAAAGACGGAGATCGCCATTCTTCGAGTTTTATGTTGTTCTTATGTTTATTTATTGTTCGCCCTTTTTCCTGTCGTCAGCTTTATGACTGAATGCAGCTGCCTGGGGTCCTTCGTTACCCACTGACAGACGTCTCTCTCTCTTTCTCTCGCTATACGGCAACCGCAACATCGATAGGGGCCGCGAAAGGCGTGCGCCTTTCAATAATGCGCCAAATGGCCCCACGAATTTGGAATTCCGCTCGCATGGCACTGGCCGACGAGGCGGCCGGTGTCCGAAAGTGGACGAAATTAATTTATCAACACACTTTATACGCGCCGGGCACGAATATTTCCCATTTTCGGGCCGCTCACCCGCGCGCGCGTTCGTTGGTTGTTGGTTTTTGTGCCCGAATCTCGTATTTGCCTGTGACTGACTGTAAAGTGTTGAAAAATATGGACCACCTGAATGTCCTGCGACAGGACCGGGGGCACATCCGCTGTTCGCTCGGGCGCCCTCGTGCCTGGCGCGCGTAACTTCCGTCCCGGGGCCGGGGCCGGGGACTCCTTTGGGGGTCAGTAATTATGATGGCTGCATAATGAAGTAAAAGTGTCCGAGTTAATCAGTTCACGGGAATTATTCCAAGAGGGTCTCCCCGGGTCTGCGCCACCGCCACCACCGTCGCCGCCACCTAGTAAATATGGATTGATTTGGGCACGAAAGCAGGACAAATAGCCCGTATCGGACCGCCGGTAGTCTGGCGTCGCCTAGCGGCGGCAACCCATTTCGAGTCTGGATCAGATTATTAAATTTTAATTATATCACACTCCGTCACCAGATTGCTTAATATGCCTCGGCGTCACCCACCCGGCCAGTCAGTCAGTCAGCCGGGGCGTCGGTGTCTGCCGGTGGTGGTCTTGAAATCGCCAATTAAGCACCAATTGGAGATAGAAAAAATGCATTTCAGTATATTGGGTTGAGATAAAAGTTCCTCCCTTCAGACTTCACTTTTAATGCAGTCGAAACTCGCTGACTCGAACAGACTTCGCTTGAATCCAACGAATTCCGCTTAATTCGCCCATTCGACCGCTTAGAGTAAATCGTAGACCGAAAATCAATGTATTTTATTGATAATTTTTTTCCACTGAATATAACATTTCTGATGGCTCTTCGATTTGATATATTATTGGCTGAACTTTCAATCCGGCCTAATAGCGGGCAATGATCGAACGATGATTATGTTGCCAAGTTTTTTTCGTTCCACTCGAAGTATCTGATTGAAGTGCAGTGTCTAAAAATAAGTTGAGTCACCAAATCAATTTCAAATCATGTTAATTTTGAAAAAATTTTCCCTTCGAAATCGAACGCATTTTGTGCGGTGCGTTCGTTGCGTATGGTTTTTCCGCGCAACGCAATGTGCAGTATGCGCCATGGGGACGCCCGGGAATGCAATAATATTTTACTTTGTAATTAAAATATATTTAAGATAATTAAATTACTATTTATGCACCCATCGCCCACTTCCGGGAGGCCGACAGAGCGGCCTGGCGTCGGTGTCGGAACAGAGGGAATTTCCGTTTTTTTGTCACTGATTTTCTCGGGCCTTGGGCCGGCTCGCGATACGGGCTTGCTGGCGACCATTTATGGGCACAAGTTATGCATTTCGCGGACAGTTTCGATTGTTGGGCGGTGCGTGTGACAGTGCAACAGGACCTGGGCCGCAAAAGGGAGCGATGTGCAGGGCACATTAACTTGCAGCGCACCGTGGTCGCGGTTCGGAGTTCGGTTGGGTTTTTTTATGCTCCGCCGCTTTAAATTGGCTACGGTGGCGTCTCCATTACTTGGAGGAGAAATTTGCTCGGGTCATCTCCGGACCCGCACTAATTACGATTTTATTAATACAATGAAATTCCGTCCCTCTATAGATCGTCCTTTTTATGGGGGGTTGCCGTCCCCCCAACACACATACACGGGATCGATTGGCACTTTTCGGCAAACCCCCGTATTGATGCTCCGGAATAGATTTAAATTTTATAAGTTTCTCACGGGGTTGTAATTTGGCACTGTATGTGTGCTCCTTGATAAGAATGACGGATGTTCCATAGAATGTTGCGGTCACGCACACAACCGCTTGGGGGAAATCCTTCGCCGGTGTATGTGTGGCTTCAAAGCGGAAGGAATGAAGGAAGCTTGAGTGAAGTGCATACCAAACTCCGCCGGCCAGAACCGGAAGTGCACCGAATGCAATGGCACAGAAACCGTTTAATCAATGGAACGTCACGTTTCGGAGGACATTACTGTCAACTATAAATCAGTGCAACGCGCCTGGCGCTCGACGAAGGATCGGTTTTCGATGGCCCCTCCTGCCGCTCCTGCGACTTTCGTCCCTGCGCCGGGTCCGCTTATCGCTGCCGCCGCTGCCGCCGCTGCCGCCAACCCCACCCGAGCTGTGCGCTATCATGCGACTGTCATCCTTCAGATGTGGCTTTAAATCACAAGTCCTTCGCCGGCTGCTCTGCTACCCTCAGCAGTTTTGCGGGCGACGAGCGGTTGTAATGTTATCGGAAAATTTATGACACGTTCAGAAATTAGTGCAACTCATCGGGGCATTATTGGGAACGTGACAGCGGTGGACGGGGGTAGGGACAAGGGCACGGTCCCTTCGGTGCACGGTTTCAGATCGATGTTGGACGGATACGCCATTATTGAAGTATCCTGGCAGGGAAACGCCACGTTTTTACGTCGGTTTAGACATTTCTCGTAGGCAGCGTCGAAATGTGGAGTTCTCAGCCCTCAGAACTTGCGATTATCTTTATTTCTCATCCTTATAATCATTATCCTTACTATCTTCTTGAATGTCTTTTAACTCTCAATTGATGGCTTTCATTTCTCGATTTGTTACTGTTACCCTGTTAATTTTGCTAATTTTACTTAGACCAAAGGGCTGGCTATTTATTAAACTTAACAGTTAACTTAATCTAACAATGCAAGATTAACTTTAGATGATTGTGGCATTTTCTCCACAACTGGCTAGCTCGACTGATAGATGTTGACAGCGCATTGGGTTTATTGATTGATGTTGTATTATGCTTGTTATCGGGTTTGGTTTGTTGTTTTATTTTCTGTAGAAGATGGTTGAATGTGGTTCTCTTTTTTACCCTATTGGGTGAGCACACATTTGGCAGGAAAAGGTAAAACATGGCGTAATATGATTTGAACTGAAATGAAAGTAATTATTGCTGTTCACAAATAGTTCCTAAATGACACATTTAGTTTCGTGAATATCAAGACGCTGGACGAGATTTTGTTAAAAAGTTTGTTGATGAAATTTGAATGAATTTCGTTGGTTTGTTGAGAAACGTCGATTTGAAGGCCATCTGTTGGAGGGCTTACTGTATCGTTGCATCGTTTGGAGGGCTTACTGTACAGTTTTAACAACAAATGCATTGAAGTAAATTCCATTGCTTTTTGGCAGTCTCATTCATTTCAAGTCTCAGACAGAGCTTGGTTTGCCAACATTCTGTGGCTCCAAATATCCAGGAATATTTAGTAAACCTTGGCCTCGATGAACAAGCTCTGTCAGACGATTCTTGGGGAGGATTAGTAAAAAATTGTCCCAAACACAACGTATGCCAGGTCCAGCTTTTATGATTGATATTTATATTGTCAGTTTTGGCTTCGCTCTGGCATCGTGTATGTGGTCAGAAAATGAAATGATGAATTTTAAAGGAGACCTTCCCGTTCAGACGTGCAGCCAAAGTTAATACTTTTATTGTCGTCTACTGCAATATTTAGCCCGCAGTTTTTCGGTTTCTGCCGGACGCTTTCGGGCAACGGGGCGCGAGCGGAGCGTCAGCGCCGCGCCGAATAAGTCACCCGGCGCGACGATGGTCGGCATTGATAAAGAAGGAGAAGTCCTCCGGGCGAGCCGGGGCCATAAATTCGGTTATCAACGTTTCGATTCGATGCGCGTTGAAAGCTTCTCGCGCGCGCTGCGGTTTGCTGCGGGCAGAGCAGAAAGATGGCGGCAAGATTGATGGGACGTGACGATTGGAGGGGAATGGGATGAAGGTGGTGAGGGGTACAGGGGCAGGTGACCACCGTCAAACACCGCGGTCGTCATCGGCGTCGTCGTTCGGCATCGGCCGGCGGCACACAAAATGGAAACCCATTTTCGCTGGCGATCGTTTTGTTTTAATCAAACCGGTCCAATAATTTCCCGATGGCGGCCACACTTTTGAGGAGTCGATCTCGTCGCTGCCCGGCCGGTCCTCGAGTCCCCGGATCAGTCGATCATCCGCGACGCGCGGTGGTAATGGGAGCACGCGAGGTAGTTTGAGATATTGGGAACGACACACCGGTTCAATAACCATAAATCGAGCGCCCCGGGCGCAGGGAGGGGGATGGATCATCGAGCCAGGCGGGAACCCATTCCGGTCCGGCCATTGGTGGAGGCCCTCGAGCGCCCCGGGGCCGGCTGAAACGGGAAGTGGTCCCTCTTAATTTGTGTGTGATCGTGATTCAATCGACGACCCATCAGAAACTCATCTCTCGCGCAGGATCGTCAGGCCGGTCAGATGCCGATGCCGTCCGGTCGGTCGGTCGGCCGGTGTCGGGTCAATGAAATGTTGATTAACATTAATGTCCACCGCGCGAATATGCTGAACGGTCGGTGTCCGCGCGGCGCACCGGCAGGCTTCCCGTTTGATGACTCGTTGGTGATGAGCTCCCCGATTCGGCGTGCCTTTCGCCGATCGGTGGCCGCCGTGACATAAATTGTGGGCTTAAGAAACATCATTTTTATCATCCGGGCGGTGTCTTTGGTGACTTTGGTGCTGCTTTACGACCCACCTCGGCGGGCTTGGCCGTTCGGGCCATCGAGCGCTTGGGACGAATTTTTCAATCAAACTAACATTAAAAAGCATAAACTCTCTCGGGATCGGAACCGCGGGAAAGGTAGGCCGGTAGGCAGGCAGGCAGGTTATGGTAGCCGCATACCGGGCTGGTCCGGTTGGATGTAAAACAACGGAACGGTCGCTGGCCGCGAGCGGAGAAACGCATCCTCGAGCGCGAGCGTCGATGCAATTAAAAAATGTGCATAAAACGGTTTATTAATCCCCCTCCGATCGCCTGGACCGCGGATCGTAAAGTGTGGGAAAATATTGACCAATCTGCCGGGTATGATTCGTGGCGTCCACTTCACGCTAAGGGCCCGTCGAATGACGGTGGCTTTGGGCGGCAAAGCTTTCAACAAAGTTGTTAAAACATTTGCCCAAATATTGAGCATGTCTCCAAGGCCATTGAACCACGCTAGTTATGAAACTTTTTTGAATTTTCTACATTTTTCAACCGGGGCGGAACCGTTTAACCCGTTTCATTCCGAGGGATTTATTGCTAATTCCAGCTAGGAGTAGTTTAGCTAAAAACCGAATCGAACCGATGCTTCTTTCGTTCATTAAACATTCAAATTTATTTTTATTTATTTTACTGCCAAAGCCCGGAGCTGATTTTCTTTGAAGCTTTGTTTCATCCCAGAACAGCGCCGAAACGCCGTTCGCCTATTAGTGGCGTGGTGGAGTGTGGATCGATTTTATGGTCGGCAACGGATGGTGGCGGTGCTTCTCATCTTCCCCCCCGTCGCTGACCTGTTAATCCTGTTTTTTGTCGTTTTCTATCTCGCTTCCACTCTTTGCCATTTCGTTCATAGTGGATGGCCCGAAACGATCGCCGCCAAGGATCGGCCCCGAGATCGATTTTGCTAGATTTTATCGCTTCATGTTGGAGGTTGTAAAATTTTATGTTGAATAGATGAGTGTTAACACTTCCGAATCGTATCATTTTGATTATCGCACCGTCGCCGCAGTGTCGGGCGTTTTATGCGCTTCACGATTCCTGTCCTGATGGCGGCGAGCTATGGTTAGAAAAATATCATTCTACTTTTCAACAGTTCCTGGGGTCCTGTGAAGCTGAACAATAGATGGCAGGAGTCGTGTTTTAATAGGTGGAATGTGGGGCGTGGCGTTATATATTGCGATACATAGAAGTTGAACGGCAACCCATTTCCTAGTTTCAATGTCTAAGACTGCATATGGTATACATAAAATATTTTAATTTACTTACCTGTAAAATCATAAACATTTATGGTTGAAAGGTTTCTATTTAGCTTACACTCCAGAATAATATCTACAATTTTTCCACAAAACTTAAACTTTTTCATTATTTCATTTCGATTTCAGGTGCTGAAACGTACGTGCGCTTTACGAAGTGCTGCTGTGTCTGTGTAGGTAAGTCGCGATAGTGTTAAGGACATCGGGCGGCGCACAGGTTCCGAAACCCGTTACTAATTTGTGCAATTGCCACCGCCTTATACTAATTTGATATAATGTTTATAATGAAATGAGGGTCCGACGGGGCACTTCAATCCCTTCAAATGGTATTGATTCTTGCCGCCCTGAACGGGTTGCGCGCACTTGAACCGACAGTGCCGACGGTGCCGACGATTCCAAGATTGCCGCCCGTATTCCGGCAGCATAATCACTCTCCGGCATTGAGCGATTGGCAAGCGACCGCACGTGGACCGAAGAGTGGTTGTGAAAAACCCGGGGCGTTTCCGTTGGCCACCGGGGCAACGAGGGCATTGCATTGAAAAATCATCATCGTCAGACATCAGAGCGCTTGCTGGCCTCAGCCTTGCCGACTGCCGGGCCGGGCAAATGTCGTTGCTTTTAGCCCAATGGCCCAATCGTACATTACCACAGCACGTTTCCGTACTGCGACAGATAAACAAACACATCTAGATAATTGTCTGGCAGCAGCAGCGGCGACGGCGGCGGCAGCAGGATCCTTACCGGCAACCCGTTATCCTTCGGCATCACAGCCCATCGATCGATCCGTTCCCGCACACAGACACGCGCCCGGACACAAAGGATGGCCCAGAGTCGGAACGCACTCGTTGCACTCTCTCTCTCTCTCTCTCGTGTCGGCGCAATTCTGAGGAAGGAAATTATCCTTTCGATTGGTTTGCTTATGATGGGCGCCGGCTGGTGGCGGTTGCGTTATCCGATACGACGGATAAAGGACTCGGACCATGTCCTAGATTTGCCCCCCGTGCCCCATGCGGTCTGTCGAGCGATGGATCGGTCTCCTCACCGTCATCACCGGGCTTAGCATTCACACAGCGGGTTAAGATGGTTGTACCTCAAACGGGGTTCGCTCCTGAGAACAATAATATGTCGAGTTAAAGTTAATTATTTAAATTACCGTGAAAGCGGGGCGGGCCCGTTATTGCAAAAGGTCCAAAACGGGTGTTCAGCGTTCCTGACAATCTTGTCCCGGAGTAAGCCTGATTTCTCATTTATTTCCCGCGTATGTTGCTCAACTTTTTGAGCCCCGTTCGGCCTTCCTTATGTTTATAGTGATGATGAACATCAGCCCTGCCAGCGAGAGAGATAGAGATTGTCCTGGTCTTGTCGAGTGTCTGAAGTGGGGCGGCCAGGCCAGCTTGTAGCTCTGTCCAGTCTCTCTGTCCGATTCATGGCCGGTACAACGACGCTTCTATGCGGTGCTGCGGATTGTGCAAGACGGGACAGGAACCGGGCGCCCACTTTCACCCCACTTTCTCACTGGCTGACTGGCGCCCGTCTTGGCCGCATCCAAAGCCCACCCCGGTGGTGCCTCGAATCAAACGTAACGGATTGAAAACGTATTAGAACCGATCGAATTAAGAGCATTTGCTTTGATGAAGATAAGATTTGTTGCTGCTGCTGCTGCCGATGCTGTTGTTGATGATGCGGATGCGGACGGTACGCTTCTGGAGGGCGGTGTATGGAGAATTATGTTTTTCCAAAACATCGCCACCGGAGAGGCGGACACCACCGTCCCGGCCCCCGGAAGCCGGCAGGGCCGTTGCATGTCCTTCGAACCGAGCTGACCGAATTTCCGACCAAACACATATCCTCCTCCGTGTCTGTGCCGTTTCTTAATCCTTCTTGCCTGACGGTGACGTGCACTCGTCGGGTGGCCCAGGATCCCCCTTGTTGTGGCCACCGATTAGGATTAGGGCTGCAAGGCTGGCTGTTGGCCGGCTATTGTTCCTCGGATTGGTTTGAATGTTTCAAGCGAGTTGATTTTTCCAAATTGCAAATGCAAATTGGTGTTTTAAGATTATCGGTTTTCCGAGAGCCGGAAAACTTGTGTCTTTCTGTGGGACGGTCGGGCAGCTTTGGAAGGACACACTACTTTGGTGCTCAGGTGAGCAATCCAGTCAGGGAACAAAACAGAAATGTACCAAAACTAGCACTCTTGTGTTGAGGGCAGCTGCTAAAGTGTGGCCATATGTTTTCGGAAGACGACAGTGCACAAAAGTTTGCATTTCTTTCAAACCCAGCTCGTAGTCGTTTAATTGCTGTAACTTCTTTCGATATTGTGATTTTTAGGCGTATCTTAAAATGGGTTTGGTTTTTAGAACCACGTTCTAGGCGTATCGAGTGTATCTCATAAATTATAGGTTGAGCTGGGTTATAATAGAAATCATTCAAAACGATGACTGGTTCAGAAATGAGACTCTCAACACGAAATAAATTATAGTTTTTTAGTGTTCACGTAATTTTAAACACAACTTTTTCGAGAAATTAATACTATGGTGTTACGGTGCGTTAATGAACTGCTCATATTTACAACCTCATGATCTAAATTCAAATTTGTCAAAAAAATGTCTTGAACGAATCTTTCAAATAAATGTTGAACCATCGAAAAATAATCAGCACTTCTTTTTTGAATAACTAAATACGACGTAAATGGAAAAATAAACCTTAGATTAACCACCCTGTTCTCTTCAATGTTCAGTTCAACTAAACATTTTCAATGATTTTTGATAATATATTTCTACTTTATTTATAAAAAGTTATAAATAGAATAACAGAAAATATGTTATTGTATAATTAACGATGTAAGGAGATTTGAACTCCCGACGATGAATGACGGATGGTGCTAAGAATATTCAAGCTGTAGCCCTTTATTAACCGATTCATTTATCGGTTTCCGAGTAGGAGTCGCTGAATTTTGCACTTACAAACTGAAAGAAGGTTTTTTATCATTGAAAAACGAAGTTCTATGCTTACCACGTACTACGAATTGTTCTTCGTTCTCGAAATTCGCCTATTGTTTCATCAAAAATAATTTGACACCTGCAACAAGACTTACTCTCTCTCTCGCTCTCATATCACTCTCCCCATTTCCATCACTCACGACCTTTGTGCAGCATCCGTGACTGCATCCCACTGCGACGGATGTCCCGGAGCGAGCAGCACAATACATCAATCGCGGGGCTCCAAGGGGCCCAGGATCCTGATCCTGGCGAGACGGCGAGATCTATCAAAAGCTTCAAAGTCAGAGTGGGTGACATGTCAAAAAGCGGCACAAGTAACGGATATTGGAAAACATTGCGCACGAAAGACAAATTGTGTTGTGTTGCAGCAAGAATGCGACACACGGTGGATGGAACGCCGTTCTAAATCAGAAGAAGAGAAAGGAAACAAAGATGGCAGATGAAAAATCTGACGTTGGAGCACGCCGTCTGCCATGATGGAGCGGACAGGCTGAGCCTGGCCCGACCCGGCCCCAGCCAGGGATAGGATTTTGATTTATGTCAGAAATCAGATTGGAATAATACATCAAGAAATTTTGTTTGTTTGGCAAATCAATTCCCTCGTTCGCCGGGCCTGGCCACGGTTGTGTCTGGGTGTGTGCCCGTGCCGTAGCTCTTACGTGTTGTTGTGGAGCATGTGTGAAGATTTTCCCTTTTGTTTTCCACAATCAATCGATTTTTTTTGCATGTTCGATTCGTTGACGGAGGGAGCCTCTGGTCGGTGGAGATCCTTCAGCGATGCGATGGACTGTTGGATATTTTGTAGCATTGCCCCGTGAGTGACAGGAAGCGAATCAGTCGGTCCACGTTGCCGGGTTCCGACCGTGTCTTCCGGGGGCCGTGGTCCGTTCCTCGGGGCTCGGGTTCTGGGGCCAGAGCTAGCCACCGGGGGGAAAATAATAAATAAAATTTCAATCTGAATATGACACATAATTGATTTAAAACGATTTTGTGTTTTTGTGTCACTCCACCAGGACCCGGGCCAGGCGGCACCGGATTGGAGATCGTGGCTGGCCAAAGTCCGGTGGGCAATCTTTGGTGCATGTGTGACTTTATGTGATGTTTGGAACGGTTCCTGGCCGGTCTGGCGCCGAAGGGTGATCGGCCAATCGGGGAACGGGTCGTGAAGGTCCAGTGCAGGTCCAGGTGTCCGTAGGCCGTAGTTCGCGTAGACGGTCCTGGGGGCTTCGGCGCCACCGGGGAGACTGCTACATCGCAGCCGGCAAAGGAAATCAATTCGCCCATCATCCATCAGACAACGGTTCTGGTTTGCTGTGGCCCGGGCCTAGGGGTCCTCGATCCGTGCTACGCACAACTCCTCAGAGCTTAAAGATAGAGCACACTTTTTAGCCGACCACCATTGTTTGTTGCCCGAAAAACCCGGGCGAACGCTAATGGCTTTCGGTGCAGATACAGGTGTCCGGCTACCTGGTCAGACTACGGCCACGTCATTTTCGATGCTGGCTCCGGCAAGGGACTTCCTGAGGTGCCCCAGCGGTGATATCTGGAAGCGTTCCCGAGCTGACGTTTGATGCGTGTATCCCAGAACGCACGGGGGTTGGGTATTAAAATTGCACCCAAGGCCGATTCCTCTTAGGGATTTGAAATGGGGCTCGCATCACTCAAGAGAGACCCGGTCCGAGTCCTCGGACTGGGGAGACGTTTGATGGCTAATCGTTCCGGGCTTAGATTTTGGCGAACGTCTAAAAACTGTGTGCCTGGTGCGTCCGTCTGATTTTGATGTTTGCAGAACCTAAGTCCCACGGGCTCCGCCCAGACCGGAGCACACGGAACACGGAACTCGATGCATGTCGCCCCGGATGTAGGCGCACGGCCGGTGCTCATGTCTGCCCGTGTCACCCGTGTCTGACTCCAGACAGAGGGACCGAGAAGGAGAGATCGAAGAGAGCGGAGCGTAGATCAAACGGTTTATTTTATTATTTCCGGATTAAAATGTCGGACAGATTAGGATGCCCAGAGCGTGATTGCTGGAACTGATGATGACGCTGCCACTGCCGCGTTGCTACTGCTGCTGCTGCTGCGGTGGCTGCCTCCGAGAGAAGCTGATGTGCCCGGAGGCGGCCCGGACTTTTTCCCCAAAACATAATAACAAAACTAGCAGTTGTTCAAAGACGATACGGACCGGAAAGCCGTAGCCTGGGCTGGCCGACGGCCGACTCGGTTGTCTTTGATTTGCAAAGGCAAAGGCCCAACGGACACGCTACCGTCAGCGGGGTCGGTTGCGGTGACAGAGAGCCTGGGACGGGACTAATTTGAGTGAATCAGTGAGTGAGGCTGATGAAAGAAGTATGCTTCGGAGCGGCAGGATTAGGTGGCAATTCCGGGTTGTAAAGCATCGGGCGTCGTACGTTTGTGGTCTTTGTTGACGATTGTCTAGTGATTATGCATTTCACCACCGTCCCTGATGAGGGACGCTGTGGTATGATGTGGTATGCAGATCTTTGCGTGTTTTTTGAAAACACTTCGGCTGTTCAATTACCTCCTTTACTTCGAGTATGGCCGATTCCTGATAGATTAACTGCGTGTCAATCACACCGTTCTTCCAACAACCACTTAATTACTTGCATCAATTCCACGACTCGCAACCACTCGCTCCTCTGGCGTCACTAAGTAGTGCTAAAATTCAATCACCGCCTGCAACCAGCACGCCCGGGATTCGATCTGGTGTTGCAACTTTTATCATGAATTGCAACTCGATTAGAAGTTGAGCCCCTGGCGAGCCCGCCCGAGCTCGTGCACCATTCAAACCCATCAAACATTTATGGAGTCTGACTCACACATTCTGACAGCTAGGCTGGCTGGCTGGCTGGCTGGCTAGCGTACGCGAAATAAAGCCTTAGTTGGGCCACCGTGATCCATCATCTCGGGAGATGTAGCTGGTCAGAGTGCCTGCCAGGGCACGCTGCACCGGCTCTGTTGGGCGAGACGAGCGAGGTGCGAAAAGTTGATCAACACCAAGCAGGCAACGTGAGGCTGCCGACCATTTGGCCCGTTGCGAAACGAGCTCCTGTCAGCTGTCAGTCAGGGGCTCCGGATGAATGATTGGGCTGGCGGCGTCGGCTGATGGAGATATTATAGAGGAGCCCAGTTGGCGTATTTTATATTTTGCTGATCGACGGGGCAGCCTTTCGGATGGGATTCGACTGCGCTGCGGACTCCAGATGCGCGGTCTGACAGATGCAGGAAGTGCACAGTGTTGGCAAATTGGTTGCACATTTGATCCATCACGCAAAAAAGCGGCCTGAGAAGTCGTCCTGCAAGAAAGCGGGCTCACGTATTTGTAACCACAAACTGATGCACGCTGCCGGGGCTGCCGTTGCCGTCGGTATCGATGTCAAGTCGCGGATTTGTTGTGTGGAGCGCAAAACTCCCGTCGCGACCCGGCGGGGCCGTCCGTGGGCACGGTGAAGCCTTCCGTCAGCAACAGGTTAACAGGCTTTCGGGACGGAGCATCAGTCAGGAAGGAAGCGCAATTGGGGGCATGAAGCCAAGAAGTGCCGGCCGGCCGGCCGGGGTTGCGTTTTGCGAGCAGCGCCTTGGCCGTGGTGTGCGTGCGTGCGTGCGTGCGTGTTAACGCCTAGTGGCCCCGGTCCCACCAGCATTTAGCATATTTTGAATGAATTATTTATGATGGCTCAGCGACTGTCTATTACGATGGCTATTAGCGGGTGAAGATGACTGGAAGAGCCATCGCCTAGGAGTCGCAGGGTGCAAAAACGCGTACCACTTTCGGGGCGGCCGGCGTACGTGTGTTGCGTATTTTGCTCGCGGCACGTGTTGACGTGCGTGTTTGCGGTTTGGCGTGCGGATGTATGGTACTTTCTTCGTGAAGTTCGCGCAAGCCGGTGGCGGCCGCTACGCAGTGCGCCGGAACGCGTGCTTCCTTTCTTGAAGTAATTTCTCAGCTGATCGCCTTTTTATCGCAAGGTGATGCATTGAGGCGCTCAGGAAAATGTATTGGGAATACGCTATAATCCATGCCTGATAAAAAATGCAATTAAAAAACTTTAAAAAAAATTGTCCAACATTCATAAGATTATTCAAATGTTTCTCTTTTTTTGTAACAATGTTATTGATGTGACCAAGAACTATAGAACCTCAAGAAGTGATCACTATTTTTGAAAATTAAAGTATATTCAGTAAAACGTCATGACGAAATGTTTAAACTTTTTTTATGTTTGAAAACGAACAGCAATTTAACAATAACTATTTTCTTAAGTGTTCTTTTGGAAATCATACGTGTAGGGCGTTCATTTTTGAATAACACGCATTCCGGGAACTTTACAAGATGTATTTTTCTACAGGTTGAGGCATTCCAAATTTTGGATTTCTTTTTGTTATAAAAAGGAAATGGCTAAATATTTTCCGAAACGGGTAGATTTATTTGCAAAAATTATTTGTGGGCTTTATTAATGAAAAAACAATGTTAGTCAAACGACCATCACCATTGGCTTGGCAGTAGACCGTTCGGTCGACCTATTTTGAGTACATTTTCGATTGTATCTGGTCCTATCTTGGCTATAGCAATTGGAAATCGGTTTTGAGGTCTTTAATGGTTGCTGGTTTGTTCGCGTAACATTTATTTTTCATCACTCCCCAAAAATAATAGTCCAATGGTGTCAAATCGCCGCTTCTCGGAGGCCAACTCACAACACCATTTCCGCTGATTATTCGATTTCCGAAGATGGGGCGTATTGTGGCCCAATCTGTAAATGCAAAAATTTTTACTAAATGTTTACAACTTCTAGAATGAAGCTTGACGTTTTAAAGGTCAAGTAATGAATAGTTTAAAAATTGAACACTAGATGCACATCACTTACTTCGCCTAAAGTTAGGCTATCAACATAACAAAAGGTAGCATGTTATGTTTGCGAAATTTTCAAAGGTACTCGGATGAATGTGTAACAAACCTATGCTGTGTACGATGATAAGGGACTCACGATGCGTTATCCTGACCAACGAAAAAAGCTAAGGAATATGTTTTATAAACATTGCAGCCCAAGTTCTCATATTGATCGCGTTGCACAGTTGATGATTTATTTTATAACAATGTTCCCCATTGAAGTGCACACGGGGAATTTTTTTCCACGGGTCCAAAACTCTGGTTGGCTGAAGACCGGGGGCAAACCATCGAAATTCATCTTCTCAACCTGACGGGCCGGTCGGTGTCGACCGCGCCGTATGCTACGACACTTATCTCGAGAGCGCCATCAAACGGGAGAGAGAGAGCCGCACCGAGTAGACGCGACGAAAAGTGAGTTTACAAGAGGCTGCTAAATCAAAGTTAATCTGCATAATTTGGTTCAGAGCCTCAGACCCCCAGGCTGGCCAGGGGCTGGGTTCAGGCCCGCGCGTTGACATCGACACCCTCGAGCAGCGCCCTCGGAGGTTGAGGTGAAGTTTTTCATTTCCATAACCTACGCTCCCGGCAGACGACGACACGGTGGCGCTGCGGTTGTGTCGATGGTGAGGACACGCGTAGGTGAAATCTGGCATGAAATTATCGTTTGCTGATGGTGCAGTTTTGCATCACCCCGCTTCGTAGGTGTTGGCGCTTGTTGGAGGATCCTTTTTCCGTTTTTTTGTGTGTCTCATCCCCATGACGCTCGTCGTGAGCGACGTCATCGACTACCGGGGGCTGACGAGACGATGATGCCACGCTTCCGTTCCGAAAGCGTTCGAAAACAAGCTGAAGATGGGCCCACAGACGCCCGTCCTCCTCGCGGGAGCTTCATGTGTCCGTTGTGATTATTAAGAAGATTTTCTACTTCACCAGACATGTGAAGATGAACAGCGAGCGAGTGAGCGAGAGGGAGACTGGTAGGCTGACACCGTAAGAAGCTTCTGTGACAGAAGATGCCGCCCAGGGACTTCCAGGGTTCTTTGGACCGACCGACGGATAATAAGGAGACACTCGCCCACTCGCCTTCACACTGTGCACTCGAACATCGCACTGTCAGTCACACTCTCTCGTGTCCCGATCTCGAAGGATGATTGAAATGTTTTCCCGTTTTGTGGCGCAAAGAACGAAAACTTCAATCGGCGAGAGAGAGAGAGAGAGAGAGAGTGGGATAGAGCGATACGGGCGGGGAATCCTTGGCGCCTGAGGCTCGTGTTGTGTAAATACAGCAAGTCGTTCCCGTCCCCCTAACTAACGCCTTCGGACGGAGTCAGCCGGATTGCCGGGTGAAGTAGAACCGGAAAGGAAGGCTCTTCTCTCGGGTGAAGTTAGCTCGGGACGGCGCTAAGACATCGAAGGCGCCACTCAAGATCAAGATCGATCCGTCGGGAGCTCGAAATGAAAGGCACCGTAGACGGCACAGGGTTCAGGGTACGCCACGAGGTCGGGTCCGCTACTTACCGTCGGTGACAGTGAAATGAAGAACCTCACACCTCCGGCCAACCGGTGAGCTCCCCGAAAGGACGCCCAGAAAACTCATTCACCCATTAGGTTGAGTGATTGAAAGAGGCGAGATCATCGGAACCTCGTCCTCGTGGTGTCCTTCCGACCAACGCACGCTGATAGCTTTATAAACCAATTCATGCTCCGAAGCGACACATACACACGGCTGGTGCGCGTCTCAGAAGCTGCTAAAAAGTGTAGCCAGGTGGCAGGTATCAGTTTCCATTTCAGTTTGCGTCCGCCGGTCCGATCCAGCTGCTTGGCAGGAGTTTATCATCTTACAGTGGCCGGGTGCAGCCGGGATGACTTGCTGTAGTCATGCGAAAAATCAGCACTTTGGACGGATGGACGGATGGGGACTTTGGGTGTGCGAGCTTCCTTTTTGGTGATGCTTAGCACCGTGAACTGATACTGACCCGCGCGAAGTCTGGGTGTGATGATGTTACACTGCTAATTCGGTGCTGTCTTCCAAAATGAGCAAAATTAATGGCTTATTAGAAGGGAACGGTGCATCTGGTGCAGCGGACTGCATCGATACGAAATAGGAGTTCTTTTGTTAACGGACATGTATGGTGACATTTTAATAGGTGCACGTAAGAGGAGAAACTACTTTGGGCCACTACATCGGCCGTCTGACTGACGCCTATTAGTGACCACAGCGAGGATGAGTTTTAGCCCCCTCTGAAAACTGCTTGTTTTAACCGCTACTCTATTGTGTAATAATATTTCATCATATTTTGTGTGTGAAGGCAAGCAGTTTTCGTTCGACACTGCAAGATTGGCCCGGGAACAGCCCGTTGCAATACCTTCCTGGATGGATAAAAATGGAAGCTGACGTTGACAAGTGCTCTAATCATGATTGACATCTTGTTTAGCCATGTGTGTGCATCGGTCCGGCCGTCGCGCCGACTGCAGCTGACGTTGCTGGTGCACCGGAGGCCTTTGCTAGAAGAAACCCATCCCAGGGTCTTGGCCCGGTCTGGGCCGTCTTGTGCCTTGCGCCTTGCGCGCGGCGTGAGAAGGAAAAGGGAACACGCGGCTACGGAGCGCCGCTTCGATCATATTCCATGACAAGCTGCTTTGGACGTCGTGTGTCAATCAGTTTGACATCCAATCACCTGGCCTTGGGAGGCCGTTAGACGACGGGATGGCGGCGGATGTCGGGCCCGGGGCCGGATTACCGAGCTGAGACACAGCGCAGCCAAGAGCAACAAGGGAACCCCCAACCGCGAGGCGAATGGTCAGATCTTCCGAGTCAGATCTGGATTCTTCCGCAACTGTTCCGGTTGTTCCGGGGTTTCGCTTCCGAAGATAAATCACTTAGCACCGGATCGTTTGTCGGGCGGAAATGACTTTCGTCAATCCAACAGCATCCAAAACCGTGGTCATCTGGTAATTGGAAGAATGGAACTCTATCGTTGGGGGGTTTTGTGACATTTGAAGGTAAATTTTGAGGTGTCAAACGCAAGTAGAATATTTGTAGAGAAGTATTTTACCATTTGAAATATGAATGCAAATGACTGTACTATCAGCAAGACACGTTTCTTGAACGTTTGGAACAAAGTGAACAAAGTGACTATAATGATTAATTTATTTATCAAATCAACTTAGTCTACTAAAGGTCAAAGCTTATCAAACAACTCACAAAACCAATAACATTTCATGGATTTACTCGAAAAAAATAAGATCTACACCAAAATATAAAAACTTTTAGCGTTCTATAACTTCAGAGCCTCGATAAGAAAAACATATTTTTATGGTTTGAAGTACAATTTATTCTTCACTACAGCTTATTATTCAGCGTCGTCCCTCTTAGTTTTTCGACGATTTCTCAATACGATATCCTGTAATTTCTCCTCTGATTTCAGGTGTTGTGTCTGTTTTTAGGATTACGTCTTTTACGTGGATCGTCTTTAAGGCTTGTACGACCACGTTTAAATTCAGAAACACTCCTTGAATATACTGATTAAAGGCGAAGAGTCCTTATACACCTTTAACATTCCTTCGTAAATTTCCTTTGTTTTTCAATCTTCCTAAATAAAAAATTCAATCACTGAATGATACTTGTTTTTTTCGTTATTAAAAAATACTGGGACACTAAATTAAAAAATACTCGATACTAAACTGTAAAAAAAGAACTAAATGATCGATTGAAATGAAACTTCTCATACGTTCAAATGAAGAGTCTGCCAATACAACAAAAAATTAGACTCGTAGCAGTGCCCTCTGTTCGGAACGTAGCTACGAACTTGAGGCTCCGAACTTATTGAACACCCCAGTACATGTAGTGTTTATGAATCATGGTAGATACTATGCAACTGACTGTTCTGTCTTTAATTTTTTGGGAGACTCTTGCCTCGGAATAGAAACTTGCCACTTGTTAGCAGTCTCCTAGTCACCTTACATATTCTTACAAATTATCTACGAGTTTCGTACCATAAAACATTAATGTGTTGCTAGTGCTTAGAGATTCGAGACCACGACGATCTGTTTACGTAACGTGAAGTGTTGTGCGCAAATTGCGACTCCAACGTCAACCAACGGCAACGGCCAACATTCTCGGCCGTGCCATAACGGATTTAATCAGCTGCAGAACGCGCGTAATGCGATTGGCAGGGACGTTGGAATTCGTTCGTTCTTCGCTGATTGAGGACCGATCAGCCAAAGGCTGGCTGGCTGGCTGGCTGGCTGTGCGGTGACGGAGGTGACATCGTAACGGAGGGCATCAAACGGGCTGACGCTCGTTTGCATTGGTTTTGATTGACGAGTAGTTTTCGCCTGTACCGTAAGGGGGCAGCGGTAGGACCCCCCGGCTCCCACTGGGAGTCGCTATGCTCTGGGACGACGCTGAATGCAATCGATTGCCGTTGCCGCGAAAGAAATCGGTCACGGCGGCCGAGGGGAGCAGCGGTGGTTCAGCGGTTCCCCGGTGGACAGTCAATCCGTCATCATTGATCTTCTTTCGATTGACTCCTCGTCGCTGCGCACCACCCCCTTCGCAGACCCCGCGGCAGCTTCGTGCGCCGCGCTTCGCTACACATCGATGTCACGTCACGATGGCCGTCTTGGCGGCGTTTAGGCGAGTGCAATGGATAGGGGCACGGCGCGGGTCACATGCACACGAATTGCACAGGTCCAAAGTATGTGCAGCGGACGGGAAAAGTGCCAACCGGCCGACCCAAACCGCACACTCGGGATGCAGCCCAAACATGGCGCGGTGCAGCTCGAGCGGTAAAAATAGCATTAAAATGTCAAACGTGTGATGATTTGTTTGATTGATAAGGGTTCTCCGCAACTTGCTGCTTCCTTCTTTTTCTCCCCCCCTCGCGGGCTCCGCTTCTCCGCGATGCTCGTTTTTTTCTCTACCCGTTCCGATTCTCGAAGGCCGCGCTCCGGAGGCCTGACAATCTCGTCCATCAACGTCAGCACTTGGAGCTGTCGCTCGTTGATTTCGCTGTCGATCGAGAGCTGCATGCAAATCCGCAACCTTTTCGCTTCCCGGTGTTTTGCCCCCGGGTGGGGATTGGGGTGGGCCAGGAGTCTCACCCTGTCCCCACCTCGGCCCCCTCACTATTAGTGTTATACTTTAATGCCGATGCCCGACGGCCGGAGTGGCCAGTGTGGTGCTTGCGGGGTGCACGTCGGACATCTGATCGATCAAAGGCAAATCGGAATTCGTCGTCGTCGTCGTCGTCGTGTGTGTCAGGACACGTCAAAAATTGTTTTTCTACCCCGCTCCATCTCCCTGACCGTGGTCAGTGTGTCGCCAGGTGGGTTGCGGGCATTTATAGGAATTCGATAAAACGGCAAAAAAGGAGAGTAAACATTGTCGCACTTTCGATGGACCGATGATAACATGAAACGGATAATCACCGTGTAGGCGATCGGGAGGTGCACACATTGTAGCTGCACCGGGCCGGAAATGCACATGTACCGTGGGGCTAAGAATGGCTGTAATATTGTTTGTATTAATAAAATGATCATGGGTTCGGTTCCATAATTTTGCGACAGCATCATAACTATGCCGGGGATTATGAAACGAGACTTTATTCTAATACCTCACTGAAGACAGCCATCTTTACTATTTAATTCGTGCTGTTTTGCTTCATAGAGTCTTAAAGGCTTAGTTATTATTTACTCAAATACAAATAATTTTTTAATAAAATAGCCAAAAAATAATAAAATCTAACTCACCGTTCCTTGTTGATTGCGATGATTGTGCTTTCAACATTCATTAGCATTGAATATTTTATGTTCTAATTTCTATTTTATGTTCCGTCTTTTATGTGGTTGAATTCTGCGGTTGGTGGACTTTTGATCGATGATATCGGTTTCGCGGGCCTTCGTACAGGTTAAGGCCACGGCAGGCTGAGCTCAGCTGATGAAACACTTGAGGCACTTGACGCTCGCTATCTTTGCCCTTCGCAACCTGAGACCGTCCAACCTGTGCTTCCGAATCTTCCTCCCGGTGGATTGGCCCGCTCGTCTCAGCGTTCAGGTTGCGATGCTCGCGTTTATAATTATTTAATCAAACAGATTTATGTTTATTGATCGAATTGCAATGTGTTTTATTTGCGCAGCGATGATTTTAATGCCCGCATCCGCAACGCGCCAAAAGAGTGGCAGAAAGAGAGAGGCAGAGAGAGAGAGAGAGTGACATGCACACATACACAGCTAGGCCAACACAAACACACACAAACACAGGGGGCAGGCAAATTAATGGGGCGACATGTAACCGATGCACTCGGCCGGCCAGTACCGCTCGCTCTGGGTGCGCTGTCAGAGAGGCCGGTGATGGGTGAATGTTGTTTTATGCTCGGGTCCTGTTGTTGCACCGAGCGGAGGCCACATAAGCCGGGCTGGCGGGGGGATGCGTGTGTAAATTTATCACCAATCCGTACATCAACCGGATCTCTGATTGATGCATTACAATAATTATTTGCAATTCCGATGCTCACCGATAGCCCGGCTGTGTCGTCGGGCAATGCAGTGGATCGATCGTTAAATAAATACACCCGTCCTGATCGATTTCCACGAAACCGATTTCGATTTTATGCTGGTGGCCCGGTTGACGGGGGGAGATTTTCGTCTATTACGCGAACTATTTAAAAGCTTACCGGTTCGATTAGTACGACGATGCGGTGGGGTTCGCGTGGAACAATACACGACAATCAACCGATTTCGAGCGGATTTAAAACACCACCCGGCACGAGGAATGTACCCCAAAAACACACTGCCGGAATGATGAAGATGGCAGTCATTACTAGGTATTTATGATAATATTCACCGTGAGCCCGGGGGCCACCCTCTGAACCTTTCGATTTAATAAAGAGAAAATCGACTCTCTCGATGCTGGATGGGCCATTGCTATTGTGCGATGCAACGACCTGTGCATGATGTCGACCTCTGATGCGTGATAAGAGTGATAGCCCGGCCATAGGCCCGCCCGCTCGCTTGATGCATCCATGATGATCATTGTCAGTGGGGTCACAGCAAAGATCAAAGGGATTAAAGGGCCTGGCTTTGGGGCGGCCGATTTGGTCGGTGCAGTGCCAGTGTGTGCAGCCAGCGCATTGCGATGCCGGATCATGCCGCCTGCCTGCCCAATGCGGCATGCTGGGCCCGGTGCAGGGCTGCACTGCTGCATAATAATTCAAAATATGGACATCTGGACGGATTGGATTTGATTTATATTGAATTCGAGAAAATTAAACGAGATTTGCAAACCATTCACAGCCACCGATGGCTGGCTGGCTCCTTGGCCCGGTTCGGCCAGTGACTCTTCCGGGTTTGGCAGCCCGGCCACCAGCCGGTGCTTGCCGGTCACATGCTGCACGACTTCCCTGTCGAATGCTCCACCGGCCTGAGAGCCACCTGACGGCCAGCCAGCCAGCCAGCCAACCAACGAGCCGAGGCCGATCCGGGCCGGCACAATGATAGTAATTATAATTTATGTATAGAAATTGTACCGACTATGCAGAAAATCCTAATCACTCACATCAGCCGGCGCCAGGGACCGCCACTTGCCAGTGGGCTGCCCGGGGTGGCCGGCCTGGTGGGTTGGGTTGCTGGGGGTGGCTGGGGTTGGCCGGTGGCTTGTGGAGTGATATTTATTGACAGACACGATGCACGCAAAGCATGCGGTCGAATGCGTTCTTGTTGCACGGTCTCGGAAGTGCAGCTTTTCCAGCTCATACGGCACGGTACGTACTGTATACGTGATAAACTACGTCTGGGTGCGTGTTCCCGGTGCCGGGGCGTTGGAGGGGCATCTGTAAATTATTATACGTACCAGGGCCTAGCCTAATGGCAAATCATGTGCCGATCGACGGCCGGGCCCAATCGCAGAGCGCTGCTTTTGCCCACATAATCGAATTGCGGCACTTCATGGAGCCGGGCCGGTCGGATGCGCATTCCGGTTACCCCGTCAGTAATCACTCTCGGCGTACCGATTTCCGACCACCGGGAGCTGGTGGGCGGAGGTCGATTAGTGGCCAGTGATCACTTACTTTTTCGGTGTACATCTGTCAGAGGGCGTCACGCGACAGTGGCAATGATTTGAAGGTAAACGATTTGTCGATGGTTTAGACAGCCGTTGTTGATTTTTATTTAATTACACCGGAGTAGCTTAACTGGTGTTTAGTTTTAACTGGCGCCCAGTTAGCTACAAAAAATATGATAAATACAGGAGACCACAGCTAATGAAAGCAGACAGATTGTTTGTTGCACACTTTTAGGCGACTTTTAAAGAATGAGAGATAATCGCATGCTGTGTGTCTTTGTAGTTTGCATTTAGGCGTGCTGTTTCTGGTAGATGAATCATCAGCTGGAATGTCTAGTAAGTGACAGCTTTTAACGCAATAACGTTGCTAATTGTTGGTTGGCTGAGACATCATTTACACTAATCGAAACAGGAGTCCTGAAGGTATTCTTAAACCTGTTGACATCTTCAGTACTTCGTTGTTGAAGGCAACAGCCGTATTGAGCATTCCCTTGAAGCTTAAGATTAGCAGTGTGATCGAACTGTCCTAGTTCTAGTTTGCGAAATGTGACGACACTATGACGCCCAAAGCGGAACTACAAATTTCTGGCCGCTGAGCCCAAAGTCTAACCACTCGCCCCAGGAATTGGAATCTTATCTCCCAGAGCGAGAGAGAGAGGGTGAGTTCCAAGTTTAAGGAATTGGGGATCTTATGGGTCGGGAAAAAAGGGAAAGAAAAATAGGTGGTATTGTAACCCGCCGATGGCCACGCGCGTCACGCGAGAAGCGGAAACGTGCCCCGTCATCATCGTTCATTTGAGCTGACAGCGAAAACCGGAGTTCGCGGAGCCCGCCCGACCGTCGATGAATCAATCCATCCGATCCCTCCGTGGTCCGGGGCTGTGGCCGATCGCTCAGCCATCGTTGTCCATCCATCCGGTCCGGTTGATTGATTCGTTTTGTCAAGTTCGATAGTTTCCAGCGGCGCGGCGCATCATCATCGCCATTTCCGTGAGGTTCTTGGGATCAACCTCTCTGATGATGATTTCTGACGCGGAAAAGTGCCTCCCCCCTGGCTGTGGCTGATAAGGATTTGGCCCAGGGTTCTGGGGTTCTGGGCTGGGGGCCGCAGCCCGACTCGTTTTGCCGCTTCCTTGCCCATTTCACGAGCTGATTATGATTGTGATGAAGATAGAGAGCCATTCGCCGTGGCCGTGGCCCTCAGCTCTTCAGCTTAGCCGTCGAGGGGGACCTCTCTATCAAGCATCAATCCCCGGTCTTGGGTGAAGGGTTCTCCGCAGCACATCTGACTCTTTGCAATCGATTCTTTCCTCCCGCTGGGTGGTACAGTTGCTTTTTGGGTGAGGGTGAACGTTCGGTTTGAAGTTTCTAACATCGTCATCATCATCATCATCGGCGTCGTCGTCGTCGTCGAGCCGCGGGCGGCAGCGTGCTTCCTTTCATCGTTCGGTAAGGATCCCGGGGGCCCCCAAAAACCGAAGAGATCGAAGTGAGTGATAGAAAGCATCAGCGGATCACGGCGGACGGTGGAGGCCTTTCTTTTGGCCTCTTCGCCTTCGCCGGTCACTAATCCCGCGTCTCGTCTGTTGCTCCGGTTCAAGAGCATCTTCAGCCGCATTTTGACGAATGGGTTATCAAACGCCGGCCGGACTGGACTGGATGGCTCCGTCTAGCGGGACCATCCGCACTAAAACGAACGAATGTTTTATTAATTGAACTGTCAATACGGAGATGATTTATTTATGCTGCCGCTGTTGTCCGGGAAGAATGTCTATTGTTTGAGTTTTTCCCATTGGGGAGGAGTGGAGTGTGACGGTCGCGAACTGTATCGGTCTTGAATGACGGACAACTCTAGGAAAGCATCATCCGCCGGTCGTTCGGCGGATGGTCTTGGTGGCGATTAATACGATATTTAAGAGGATTGTCGATTTTCCGATGTCAATTAGGTGGCGATTTATTTATGTGCTGGCTCCTTACTTGTGGACGCGTTACACGCGTTATGAAAGCGTTTTAGAATTAAGGCCTATTTTGAACTGCCCCGATTTGTGGTCGATCATTGTGAAATTTTTCAGATGAAAACACAATATCTTAATATTGCAGTACGGTTGGTGAGACTCAGGGATGATGTTAAACAATGCTTTTATGGAACAGATTCGTAGAGTTTTAAAAATGTTGGCCAAATGTTTATTTTACAGAACTAATACTGTAACCTGATGTATGTCCTAATACAACGGATTATATTTTGCATACTTTTCGTGAAGGATAGCATATTGTCAAGGGCACAACCATTAAATGAAAACGTTATGTAAATAAATATTTGATTAATGAAGAGACCATTTTCCTATGTATTTGATTAGTTTCTACTAGTATATTATACGTAAAATTATGTGAAACATCGAATGAACTCCGCCAGTTTTGCCATAATATGTGCGATTGCATTTTATGTATATGTTCTGTATTTTGCGTGCCATATTTTTGTTAAATAGATGCACATTAACAAAAACTCACTAAAACACACTTTGAAGGGACGAAAACCTCATGCTGGAAACTATTATTTTTCACGTTCAGAAGCACCAAACCTCGAGTTCCAAAGAAATAATTTGTATGCAGATGAATAAGTGAAATCATAAATTATCCCAGATATTCAAATAATTACTGTAATTGAAATGCCGTAATGGTTGAATTGCTACAAATGAAACATCTGTTTTGTGGGTCAACCACATTTACTTTTCGCCTTCCATTCGATCTCTAATCTCGAGAGTGAACGACTTATTACAGACCTCGGTTCTGTTTGTTTTATTCACTGTCTCACTGGCACGATCTGTGGAGACAGTTGGCAAGAAAGTCTCACGCGTTTCACGCCGACGAAGACGCCCGTCTCTTCATCTTCCGCTCAGCTCAGACGGCGGCCGGCGAACTGCTGCATACTTCTGACGGATGGCACGTGAAAAGTATTTTAACGCTACACAAATCCCCTCCTCGTGTGTCTGGGCCGCTGTGTCGCTGAGATGATGAAATGATTGATTTGATTTATTGCAAACACATGGAACGGATAATTCATCACATTGTGGATTCTTGTGCGCTTGGCGCGACGTGTCGCCGTTTTGAAGGAAGCGTTTCCTCCAGAGGCACACTGCTGAAATAACGACATGCCGTCACCGAGCCGCGTGCTCGCCGGCGTGAAGGAAGCTGCCCGAAATAAAACGTCACACACCCACCGAAAAGGAAGACCTTGTTCTGTGTGCATCCGATTGCTTGTTGCACAATGTTTGGTTAGACGAAACATGCGCCGTTGGAGCATTGAACCGTCCCGAGGGGCGAGTGGTGGTATGCTGCGGGAATCGTCGATCGCGAATAGACATCCCGCGTCGCCTCGGAGGCGCAGGTGGGGTGAAGGTTTGAACATCTTGTTCTGGTGCGCCCGCCCAACGAAGACGTCCACAACGCCCGCAAAAGGTTCGCGCACTCTGGATGCACTTCCGCTGACAACCGAAATGTGACAACCGTGTGGAGATGAATTCATTGGCAGGCGAAGTTGTTTCGAAAAAGATAGCGGTTCACCGCATTCCGGGCGGGCAAGGTGTTGCCGCTAGGAGTTACCACAGCGAAATGCAATGTCGCAACATATCCATCAACGCACGTCAGCGTGGATGGAAGTACGACGGTGGCAAACAGCCTTGCTCCAGCGGTGCAAAGTTGGGAACGACATGGACCGCGTTTGGCTCGCGAAGCGTTAATTTTAGCAATATGTGAGACTCACCCGCCAAGCCACAAGCAAAGTGAACGACCGCGTAACGCCATCAAGAAATTGGCATACATTACTAGCTTACCAAGTGGCAAGTGTTTCTCAATCCAAGTGCTAACTGCTTGCTTTCAATTTTATGGAACTAACAGTCCAGGAATCCTCATTCACTTTCTTTGTAGGAAGTTCATCATCAGGAAATTTTATTTTCTTCTAAACAACTTTTGTGAGATTTGTGTCTTTCTTAACTGGGTCGACGGAAATGCTTAGTGTACCGAATGCAGTTTTTAAAAGATGGAAATTTTGGTGTTCATTTTCATAATTGGAAACTAATTTGTACGGTTTCCAATAAGGTCTTAAGCATAATAAATCAAATCAAAGACAAAGACATCATAATGACCCGTTACTGCCTCTCTGTCGCACGTCAATTTATCGGCACTTCTTGACTTTAATATATCTATATATATTTAATATATCTTTTTAACAATGTCTTGATGTTTTTGCTTTCATGTCTTCTTAGTAATTGTTTCATCCATGTTACTGTTTAATTCTTGTATTCGTGTGTGTAATGTACTTAAATATCGCTTACTAGTTTCAGCGTTCGTTTCGCAAGTTGTGTTTAGTTTTTGTTCTAAGTTATGTTAAGCTGTCAATTTTCAATTAGACTACATTGCCCGTTGGCTGCTTTTTTACAATAAATAAATAAATCATCATCTTTATCGTCTTCATCATAGATGTAAGCAAGCAATCAATACAGCATCGGTTTCATGTGATAGAAAAGGAATCAAATCATCAAGATCACCTAACAACTATCATTAGGGAAATGTTTTGGTTTATGCAAAAATCGGTAAAAAAGGAGAAAGAAATGATTATTTATGCTTGACCAAAGTAATTTTCTAAATATTTTTCATTATAAAGCAAAATAGTAGAACCATTATTTTTATTAGAAGAAAGTATGGTCATTCAATTTTCATTATAACCCAATTCGATACACTCGATGATTGCTCAAAAATTATGGTTCGTCAAATATGTTCCAGCACCAACAAATAAAAGGAGAAGCCTTTGGTGACCTTAAACCCGTCAGCCAATGCTTAGGCACCATTCCCGTTCCGTCAATACAGCCCCAAAACCTGGTGAGCCAGCCTGGCGAGGGTTAAATTTGGCACAGCAAAGCGCGAAAGCGAGACAGGACCAGGCTGGCGAGGCTGGCTGGTCGTTGGAGGGGTTGTGTGGCCAAAGAACCAAAAACTAAATCGAAACATAAACATCAAAGTGGCGTGGAGCAAGTTTGCGCGACATTTCGGGGCGACATGAATCAAACGTGTTGCGAGCAACTGTTGAAGTCGGTCCCAGAGTGGGACCGACCGCTCGCCGACGGCGGATTAGTCCTCCCCTCCGTGACAGGAAAAAAGGCGCCAACTATCGCGGTTTAATGGTTTCGATTGTTTCGAGAATCGCGCCGTGGTGGCTGGGCGTCCCCAAAGCACCCTCTTGGGAAGGTGAGCATGGCGCTGGCATGTCTGGGGATCATTTGTTTGTTGTTGATTTTGTTCGTCGCCCCCACCCCAGGGGGGGCCGATCGAACGGGTCCGTCTGCGAAGTGAGCATAAGATAGAAAGAAGGGCTGGAACACACGCCGCACGCCGGAACACACCGGGTAGGGCGCGTGTTTCGTCGACGAGAAAGCGGCAAAATTTCTCACTTTGATCGATTGTCACCGTCGTCGGTTTTCGATGTGAGTGTTGAACTCTTTTTTTGTGTGTATTTAGGATATGCTGCGTTCGGTGGGCCGGTGGGAATGTGGAGGACCAAAGTAATCGGCCCGACCCCCGAGAACTTTGGCCCAGATTTATGGCCATTGCTTCGTCAACGTACAAATCAATTTTTAGAAACAAAGCAAACGCAAATCGTGACACTATTTTAATACGCGACGGCGACGTTTCGTGGGCCATTTTTTCGAAGGACCTCTCCGGGCGGGGCCATATCGATCGGGGTGAAGTCATTGACATCCGCGAGTTCGCTCGAGTTGCGAAATTTAATGTACATTTCGATAGTTTCGCACATCATAAAGTGTACCGCACTTGATGTTGCTCGACGTCTAAGCAGCAGCCAGGATCCTTTATGCGCCATAAATATGTCTGGCGGTAGCGTCGAAAGTGTGGCTCCAGTGTGGGACCCTCCGGCGGCGAGGAAAATTGAAAAATAAATGACTCACGATTGACGATGCACAGTGACACACTGTCATTTAGTGCCAGTGTCATCGGTGGCATCACTCATGCTGCTGCGTATATGCTTTCGGCTGTGTTTTCACCCACGTTTCTTCCTCGGCCGCCCCAAGGGTTTCCGCGGGAAGTGGTGCCTAAAAACTGCCGATCGAGTTCCAATCCGACACTCCGACCTGGGGGGGGACCAATGTTAATGTTTAATCTCGTCCCACATCGGCCGGCGAGCGAGGGCCGTGCTGTTGGCGGTGGTGGTGTACTGGCCGATGAGCCTCGCACGGGTGGTGGGCAGGCGCGAAATGGAGGCCCTCGTTGACAGTTGTCATTAATCAACGGATGATTGTAGGATTTTTGTCATCAAACTAATCAGTCTCGTCATGTCATGTCGCGAGGTGAGGAGAATTGGAAATTGGAATACCCGGGCCCGGGAATATGAACTCCACCATGCCGGTCGGTGTTGGAGTCAGTCGGTCGGTGTATGTGTGCGCGTTGATTGCGAATGATTTAAGGCTTTGTTTGTGCGGTTGCATATAATATCTGTCAGAAGTTTTCAGGCGGAAGTCGACGGGCGGTGTGTTAATTTATGACGTTTTCGAAATTTATTGCACTCCCAGCGGTCCGGTGGCGGCGGTGGCCGGTGGAGTTTTCTATCGATAACACGTCGATTTAATGAAGCGAATATTTGCCGCACTGACAGACAGCGGTCCCCCAGCCCCCAGGATCGGGTCCGGGAAGCTTCAAGTCCGCGGTGATCGATGTCTATTTTTTTATTGCTTTGATTCGTAACATTAGCCATAACGATGAGTGATAGGCAATGGGTTTGTGCCTTTGGAAAGTGTCCAGAGGTCGTGGGCTCTTTTTGGGGTATTGATGCCTCTGATCAGAGTATGTTGTAGTAACAATTGCCAACGTATGCTTCGCTATGTTGGGAAACTGCGTCAAACTTGCCGGCATATCTGGATCACTGAAATTTTTAAATCTTACATTTTTGTTTTAATGTTAGAAGAACGAACCGGGCCGTATTTATTTAATTTACTTGATAGTTAACTTAATCTAACTTACCAAGATTCACATATGGCATTTCCTCCACTTCAGGATAGTCTTATCCCGGGCTAACTCGGCTGCAAGATGCTGAAGGTGTTTTGGGTGTGTCTAGTTAATGGAGTTGCCCGTCTTGGGATTTTTGTCACTTCATTTAGTTTACCATAGCTATAAATTATCTAACCTGAATTCCGTCCTTCAAGCTATACGAGAAGTATCCCCAGGGACGCGCCGAAGAACGGTTTAGTAAGCACACGATTTTGCGTGTTAGTTTGAATGACTCATGCCGGAAGCCCGCTTAAAGATGGCTTTTTTAATTGCACCCGATATGGGCAGCTGGAACCACGGAACTCACTGCCAGCATACTTGCCAGGACTACTGATGTAGGCAAAGAATGAAATTTTGCATCAGAGCGCGTTGCACATCGTACGATCGAGGCTAGGTTTTATTCCGCTTCCTGCAATTAAGCCACGAATTAATACTTTGGGAAAACCATTTCGCACCGCAGTTACCGGGACACCTTTCGCCCCGAGGTGTGGTGCGGTGGCGCGACCCGCGGCGACTGGTACGACGCTGACATCGATCATTTTCCCGTCAAAAGATGAAAGTGCAGCATCTGCACACAACTCCACCAGTGCGGCCGGTCGGTTGAGTGTCGGTTGTCCGCAAGATTAATTTACCATCTCCGACAGGCGACAGCCGAATCGCAATACGCAATTAGCGAATTTCACAAATGCTTTCCTTGCGCACCGCCCTGCGCTGTCGCATCGCGCCGCGTCGCGTCTGCGGCGCGAAATGTCTTCACTCGAAAGTCTGCCCTGTGCCGGTGGGGATTTGATTTCGGGGCTTCTTACTTTTCGCGCTCGCTCGCTGGTGTCAGGGAAGAATTTTTACTTTGATCCGGTTCCAACGATCTCCCGCGAGACATCTCCGGAGCATCGTGGGCCGCAGTCAAGTATTTGTTCCTGTCACCGTTGGTCTGCGTCAAACTTCGGGTCGCGTCGGTCGCCCGACTTTCGCGCGGCGTGATTACCGCGAGTTCGCGGTAAATTGTTTCCATAGCGCCCTGTCGGTGTTAATTATGCCGGCAGCATAAGTCCGATTGATAAAACGCGTGTGCAGCGCTTGCGGCGGTCTGCGCAGGCGTCTTCTGCACCGACACCGGCGATCTTCAGATGCAGGACCCCGACTGCCGGGTGTTTGGACCGCGGGTTGTTTGCGGGATTTTGCTTCCAAAAATACGCGATCTATTCTTTCCGAGTCTCCGAGGCCCGAGGCTGCACTCAGGCCCGGGGCAAAATAAAACCATCATCACTAAATGGCGTCGATCCGTTTAAAAGATCATCAAACTGTGCGTGCGCGCGTGTGTATATTTTTTGGTCGGACCCGGGTCGTTTGTTCATCACCGTGGGGTAATAAATTAATCTTCTCTCCGCGAAGATTTGCTGCGCTACCGCTCAGACCATTTATGATACCTTGGCTTCGGTTCCTCCCGGAACGGGGGCGAAAACCGACCGCACACCAGAGGGACGAAGAATGTTGTTAAACTGCTCCCTAAAGCATGAGACCGGCCGACCGGCGGCGATGTCAAGGCCTCGGGCCCAGCTTCGCTCGGGGTTGATTAATAAATTTCACTTTGTCCCCGTGCGGCTAACGGAGGATCCCAAGAACAGGATCATCATCTAATCAAAGAAGTTGCCTACAAATTTGTGTGTTATTTTAATTGCGCTCCGCGGGGAGCCGCACGGGCTGGACGTTGGCGTGAGCATGAAGGAAAAAAAAGAACGCCACGCACATCCCCTATGGAGACGTCGGATCTTTGGTGACATCTCGCTGCGGAGGCGATACTACTGCGCGGCGGAATGTCCGCGTCCTCCTTTGCGCGATGTTGTGAATGATTTATAGACGACAGTGAGTGAGGGTTTTTCCACTCGAAAACAATCCATCCACCAAGTGGTATGTGGCGTCGGAAATGACGGCAACTCACGGCAACGCGTGAAACTCGCGGCGCAATGGACAAAACTGAGTTTGGCAAGCGTTACGAAATTGGTTGGCTGTGCTTTCCATAATTTGGTATTATTAAGGATTTGTTCTTATTACTTTAGTTTGATTTGTGGCATAAGCCGTACCGTTAATTGCTGATTGCTGTGACATTTCTTGGAAAAAATGTGGAAGTAAAACTGTGAACTACCACAAAATATTTAGTTTTTCGAAAAACTGCCGGGCTTTAGTTATGTGAGCATATCAAGTGCATGATTTGTCATCATACAATGATCTTGTCGATTTTAGACTGCAATTTAAATGCTACGAATTTCTAGTTGAAGTTCGCCCGTAGATCATTGGTCTACCCAGACCGATTGATCGCTTGGTATACGAACGACTTCGGTTCGAGTCTTGACGAGTCTGATAGTTTGTATCTACCGATTCTAGTATTGCTAGTAAACCCTAGCCATGAATTGCCTTGCTTTCCATCTCGTTCGCAACCTAAGCCCTAATCTCGAAACGCACAGGACCTTAAGAAAACACCTTTTATGGCTTTCGTCAGCCAAATGTTCGTAATACCATTGAACTAATTCGCTGGCGGTCAGTGAAAGCCATGGTTTATATCTTATTGTTTCATCTCACTAGCTCCGTCTAGCTCCGGCACATCAATAATCGCTCCAAAAATAAGCAACCCCCTGGGCGGGACCGGCGACCTTGTCGTATGGGGCTGGGCGGCGGCGGTCCCATGGACAGTGACAGTGACTGAAACTGCACGGCTGAACTGTCACGATTGGCTGTGAATTATGGAGATGAATTGCGACGCGATATGTCTTCATCATCGCCCTAGCGCGCCATCATCGGCCGCGGGTTGTCGCCGCTGTGTTTAGTATTTTTTTCTGGCGCTCGAACGCCGGGATGCTGGTTCTTTTCGTAGAAGAAGTGAAAAAGAAACCTCGTCACGTCTTGGTGGATTTTTCATTTATTCCCGCGCGCGCGCCCCGTGTTGGACAACAAACGACCCAGAATGTCAGTTTCATATTTATAGTCACCGGATCGTCACCGTCACCGCGGCGATGTTGGAATCAACCGGCCGGCCAGTCGGTGGGTTAACGGTGACAGAGCCTTTACATAAGATGAAAGAGAAACTGGCGAATCTCGGGCCCGGGCCAAGATTGGGCCTCCCGATAGAGTGTCGGCGGATCGTGATCGGGTAGACGGGTTTATCGGGGTATCCCTCGTTTCGGCTCTTTCTCGCGTTGCTGTTTTGGCCAGAATCTCGATCGATCGATCCGGGGAGGTCTAATCGATCAGCATATTTGTGAGCGTTTTTGGCATTTGACAGCTGTGTTTGTTTGTTGTGTTGGGTTGGGCCGATCAAAACGGAATCACCCATTCAACGGTTCGTCAAAAGAGATCCTTCCTCTTGATCCTCGTGGCGAAGTCGAAAGTGATGAAGAGAGTTGCGGATCGATTGCTCGCTGACTCCGTGCCTATCACTAGATCTCCGAAATCCGTACCGTTGTTGAGAGGACTGACAGCTAATGTAATGCGATTCACAATCCGGTCAGAATGGGGAAAAGACCATCGGAGCACGCAATATGCAATCAAAATAGACGGACAATAATGCACAGGTCGATGGCACTGTTTGACTGTTTAAATTTTGTGATAAAGTATCAAAAACGTTACAGAAAGTAACACACCTTTCGAGACATTGAAAATACGTCTGAATTACATTAGAATTGGGTGATTTTGGTACGAATTATTCAAGTCAAAAATCACTGGTTTACCAATCTTCCCAATTACCTGCACATCTGGGGAAGATTTGATTGTGAAGTAAATTGTGAAAGCTCTCCGGATCTTCATCAGCTCGCCAGGATACTTCAACATTCCTGTTTTAAATGCTATTGTCAATACATGGACTTCACCTTGTAAAACCATGTTTGGGCGGTATTATTGCGAGCATCTCACAGCACACGCACCATTCACATTTTAATATCGCGATAATGGCCGAACACTGTGAACCCCATTTGAGGGCAATAAAATTTTAACTACTGATTGACAGATTCAAAGTTGATTACCTTTCGGCCATTTTTCGATAAATCTCGCATTACCCACACCGATTTGTCCAAAAACGTCCAAACCCCCCACAGGCTGACAGGCGCAAAACCCATCGCCCGGTCCCGGGTGCATCTCACGGCGGCGGTGTAATTTATTCAAATCCCGAACCCGAAATGAATGATGATGATGTTGGCCGGTTTGGCGGCAAATAAATAGCACCCACCGACCATCTGTCCATAATCGTCATCATTATCACGCTCATGAACCCGGAGCGGCGCACTGCCGGAAAGGCTGGCCGGGCCGACGTATCATTGCCAACCCCGAACGACGGGTTTGGGGTTCGATTGGGAACCAGCCGTGACAGGGCACCGCCGTGCAAAATCGGGCACCACAAACACACGGGACCGTGGCCGTTCCCGGTGCCGGACCGAACCGGGGTGATTATTACTATCGCCATCCAACATTTAACGCATCTGATTGGCGCTGTCACTCAAAAGGCGAGTAAATTTATCTGACGCGTCAGACTCACACCTCCGGAGCGTCCCTGCCCCTCAGTCCGTCCCTGCATCAGCTGCAGCACTGCGGTAAAAGTGCAGTCGGTCCGTTGTTTCCATTCCCCCGTCTGGCTGGCTGGCTGAGCGAAAGGCACCAACGGCTGATGAGGCCGACGGTTGAATATTTGTTTTATGCGCAACTTTGCAGCCGCCACGTGCATCACGCCGCATCCCGGCCAACCTGTCAGACCGGCCGAGGTTTGGAAGAAAGCATCCGACGGCCACTTTCGCCCGACGACGGGAGGCCCGTCCCGTATAAATGCGCGCCCCATCCGCGTTGTGACGCATAAATGAAACGAAAATAAATGATACACACATCTAAATGACACCAATTTGTACAGACCACCGGTGGGCCGCCGCCACCGCCGCTGTCGGTGGTAATAAAACGTCCTCGCAGATAATGATTGTTATTAGCGGGTAGTGGCTGGGGCTGGCTGGCTGGCGACTGCAATCCTGCACCCGACTAGGAGTCGTGATTGAAGCCGCTAATCATTTTGCAGCTGTCCTCGCCGCAGTGACTCGGGCAGAAGCAACAATCTCTCACTGTCTCGTCCGCCAAAGGTGACCCCGTCAGGCGCATTTCGTCAGCCGGCGTGCTCGCGCCAAACCGTCGCACCGGGAACCGAGCCGTCATTTCAAATGTCACACGTTGCATTCGCCGGTGCAGTGAATCGTTGCAAATATGCAGCCGAAGGAACGCGGCTCGGGGTCCGGGCCGGCGATAGTTGGCAGCTCGGTACGGCCTCTCGGTTAGCGCGAGATCCGTTCTCGAGGGCTTAACATTCGTCACCTTGCAAGATGCTTGACTGTTTTTTAGTGAAGGTGGAACACCTTTACCGTGCCGTCACTCATTCTAACTGCAGCTTACAGATGATGGTTGGGTTGATTTAGATTGTCGATAAGTTTAGTTTGATATTGTCAGCACTATTGGTTATCTTAAGTCCATAACTTAATTTAGTATTTCCTTAACTTAGTATTTGGATCAACTCTAGTCGAAAGCCTGAATGGCAGAGAGTAATTGAAATGTATTTGTACAATGTAGTTTTCATGTGACTGCTTGGGTTTATAATTATCCGATTAAATCCAACGACTTACAATAAGGTTCATTTAGAGGTTCACAGATAAATCAAATCTTTACTCGCCTTTTTTAATTTATTTGAAGGCGATCCACCTTAGCATCACTTACCCGAGTGCCCTGAGGAAACTGTTTTGGCTCACTGCGGTGAGAGATTGAAGGTGAGAAGTTTCGGGGGTGTTCGGGTGGTGAGATCAATCAATCAGAATTATCCGTCTGGACGGTCTGACAGCCTCACAAAATGTAGCCCGGCCCGATCGTTCGGGTCCGAGCCCTGGGAAGGCATTCCTTAGAAAAATGCTGATTAACGCTGTTAACAACATAATCTCTGGCCACCGCCGTCGTCGTCCTCGTCGTGGCCGCCGGAGACAGGAGACGCATCGTCGCCACGACCGGGATAGAGATAGAGAAGAAGAAAAAATGAATTATGAAACATCATCGAGTTATTAATCGAAAACAATATTCGACTTGCGCGGTCCGTCGTAGGGTTGGTGAAGATCTTCGATTGCCTCACCCTCTTCGAGCGATCGAGTTATGCTCAACACTCCGCTAACGGGTTTATTGGCCTAATAGATGGCGGCCGGTTCCAGTGCTTTCCAATCGGATCGGTGTTCTATTGTTTGTGGGGCTTTCGCTGAAAAGCGTGCGCCAAACCGAAAGCATAAGCACGCAGCTCACAATAGATGTGATCTTGAGTGGATTGATCAATTGATCGGCGCGCGGGGCTGAGCCAAGACCGCTCAATCAACCGAGAAGAGGACCGCCGAGTCTTTCGAGGCTCTCCACACTCGCGGGCCCGCGCATGACGTTTGTTTGACAAGAGGCGAGCTGTGGCGGGCACTGAGAGTGTGGGACGCGATTAATTGACGACCGAAATCGTGCCCGTCGCTGATCGAGCCACGCTGATTACACGGTTGATGTCTATTTTTGATGCGCGGATTATGCGCGACCGTCCGTCTGCTAAGTATGTTTGCACTGAAAATTCCATGCACTTTCAAATACGCTTATCGAAATGGTAAATGATTCGGAGTTTTACACAACTAGAAGCAAATGACCTGCTCGGTGCTGTTGAGGTTCGTGGAGACTATGTGAGATAGCAATAGAAAAAATAAATAAAAATGTCGGTATGTCTGCCCTGTGTAATTTAAAACATTACGTATTCAATTTCGGCATATGATACTCTATCTTCGCTCGTTAATTAATCAATTGACTTTGCTTTTCTTGTTAATCGCTTAGTTGATAGCCCATGATTAAAATTCCTCTAAATTGGTAAAACTTTACGATGAAGCAATTGATTGATTTTTGGGACTTTTGAGATATTCTATAGAATTTTACCACGATAATTTAAAGTCGGAAATATTTTTAAGTCGAACATTTCTTTAATCATTTTTCTCTTTTATCTCTTTTTGAGGATTTTTACATTTCACATCCACTGTTTAGTTTAATATCCTGAAAACTGTTAAATGTAACCTAACATTTGACTATCACTTCACTGTATGAAAAATCTACGTATAGCTATAAGACGAATGAAGCCTGAAACTGCTAGCGCATTTGTTGTTTATGCTGCTACAGTTGACTTGTCTAAGTTTATATTAAATGCATACCTTAAATTAGCAAATTATCGGACTGTCAACCGTCGAAGTCTCTCGGCTTGCGATTGGCTGGTGATTTACGATGTGCTTATGCATGTTTAGCCATATATTTTACATTTCGTGTCGTACTCAATTGCAGTCTATTGTGCTGTCGTGACAACAATGGAGCTTTAGTGTTTTATTGAGGCTTGTTTATTTTTTATTTTTTCCAGTATAGAAAATAGAAGTAGCCCTCCATACAGCAGGTTGACGGAGGATCTAAGTTTTCAATTGATGTTTTTTGATATGTAGTCCGAATTACGACGGAAAAGTAGGTCAGTGTTATGTTTTTATAAACCAATGCTGATATCTACTATATTTTTTAATCTCAAAAAGAAGAAGTATAACTATTAATATGTGTCATAAAGTTTGGAGCTAGAAGTTATCTAGACGGAAATATTGATGACGTCCGTTCGTAACCATAAACATAATTTTTCTTTGGAAAAATCAAACTCTAATGACGGGTTACTCTCATTCTGTGAAGCGCTCTACTGTTTATTTATTTATTTATTTATTTATTTATTTATTTATTATTCGTAACACGCTTGACGAGCATAATGCTTAATCAAGCAACTTAACGTTAACTTAAAAACAAATAACAAACATTTTCCTTACACTAAGCCCTACAAATGTCAATCACGGATAAGCGGAGGCGTTGTCGGAGGCTGGACACTGAATAGTTATAATCAAAATATTTGAAGTTGGCATTAAACTGTCTGATAGCGAAGTCTAAAGGTTCAAACATACCCGAGCGAGTTCTCCGAAACGCGACTTGGAGGTTAGAAGTAGAGCGCAAGGAGCGAGTCGGGACAGACAGGTCAAGTTGACATAAAAGCGATGGCGAATCAATAGAATTGTTCAGTAGTCCAGCGACGAAACAGCACTGTGCAACAGCCCGCCTGGAACAGAGTGGTTCGAGGCCCAACAGCAGACAGCGCGTGTTATAACTAGGGATGGAGTCTCTAGTATACCACGGTAGACGGAGAATGGCGTAGCGGGTGAAGCTGCGCTGAATGCGTTCGAGGCGGGACATGTGTGTGTCAAGAAAAGGACTCCAAACAACACAGGCATACTCAAGGACAGAACGGACGATACTACAGTACACAGATTTGAGGCAGACCGGATCACGGAAGTCGCGGGTCATACGGACTACTAGCCCTAATAATCGATAAGATCTAGAAATGAGGGAATCTAAGTGGTCGTTAAATGTAAGTTTGTCGTCAAGAATAATACCGAGATCCCTAACTTGATTCACCCTTTCAATAGCATTATCGCCTAACATATATGTTTTTAGAATGGGGGTCCGTGATCGACTAAAACTAATTGTTTGGCATTTCGGTATGCAGAGCGATAGTCCGTTTCGACAACACCAAGCCCAAACATTGTCAAGTTCCATTTGTAATTTGTCACAGTCATTTGCGTGCCTAATACTACTGTATAACCTAACATCGTCAGCATAACATAACAGGTGACACGAAGAAACAACTGACATCAAATCATTAAGGTATAGATTAAACAACAAAGGACCTAAGATGCTGCCTTGCGGTACTCCTGAGGTTGCAACAAAGGGGCGAGACAACACATCCTTAAAACTTACACGATAACACCTATTTAATAGATACGAGCGAAGCCAGCAAACCATAAGAGGTGCGCAACCCATTTTTGACAATTTTGCTAATAATATGTCATGGGGGACAGTGTCGAATGCGGCCTTGAAGTCAGTGTAGATAGCGTCAACCTGGCAGCCGTTGTCCATATTACGCCGGATGTAGCTGCAGAACTCCATGAGAATCGTGGAGGTCGAGCGACTTGGTACGAAACCATGTTGGAGCGGTGAGATGATATGCTTGGTGCACTGTAATAATGCTTCGTGGACGATGAGCTCAAACACTTTGGCGCATGCACCGAACGAGGAGATCCCACGGTAATTCGCCGCATCATGCAAATCACCTTTTTTAGGAATGGGAGTCATCCAAGAGATCTTCCAAGCTGACGGGAATCTGCCAGATTGCAGGGATAAGTTGAACAGGCGGGATAGTAATGGTGAAAGAGCACTGCTACAACTTTTCAGTATGAAGACCGGTATTCCATCAGGACCCGGGCTGAACGATTGCTTCAATTTACAGATGGCATCAAGTACCATTTGTGGCTGCACCTCAAAGACACCAAAGTCCATGACATCTGCGGAAGTGTCCCGGATAGCATCAGCAACCCGCAACGCATCATCTCGTGACGGGACGAAAGAAGAAGCGAACCTATTCGCAAACAACTCACAGGACTCAGCCACACTATCAGCAACAGTGTTCATGTAGTGGATGTTGCTGGGAAGCGCAGTAGAGGCGTCTCGTCGAGCGTTTACCAGGTTCCAGAAGCAACGAGGATTAAACATCATCCTCTGTTGGACAGAGGAGATGTGTGCTCTGTACTTAAATCGATTGTATTGTCGGTACCGGGAGCTGGCCGAGATGAATTCAATCCTTGCATCATCTGTGTTGCTAACCTTATAGCGGCGAAGTGCTCTTTTTTTCCATCGTTTCAGGGTTTTCAAACGTGAATCGGACCAAACCGGGCAGCGAGTAGGTCTGACCGGTGGGGTATTGTTCTTGATGACAAGTAAACTGTTGCCACAAGTAAAACAGAATCAGCAAACAAAATTACTAAAGTAGTTTTGTAAGAGAGTATATTTCTAAAAGTTTAAGCATTTAATATTAAATGCTTTCGCTTTCGATATTAAGCCGAAGCGGCTTCTGCCTCCTGCAAAATACCGCTTAATCTGTTTCGCCTCGGATGGCCACGTCTTTCGTCCTGGCCTAGCCCAGGGTGCAGCAACTCTCATTAGGGTGCGAAAAGTGGTCATTTATTTTGATTGGCCTTTCCACATCCGAGCACTTCGGTGAAGTAATCGTTTTATCGCTTAGTACCCGTGATGGTCGTCGTGATGGTGTTTGTGAGGACTTCTTCCTGCACGGCGCGGGCGTGCGGAGTGTTGATCCGGACTGACCGAGTCATCATAAAGAATCTATCGCGACTTTCACACAACACTCGGCCATCCTCGGCCAGACGGCTTCCATCGCTCTCGATCAACATTCCGTTCGGCTTAACCATGCTTTTCCACAAATGCACCGCCGGCTCCATCGCCAAATGGTGCTGGACATAAAGCAAGGCTCATAAGAGAGAGAGAGAGAGAAAGATAGCAGACAGACTGAGGCGCTGATGCAACGCTGACGAAAGCAATAAGGACGAAAAACGTTGTTTTTCCTTTCCATCCACAACACATCATTCGGGAAAGGAATTGCAGTGGGTTCACTAAGACTGTGTGGGTTGGCGACAGAGGGGGGTTAGAGATGGCCTTCTGTTGGGACAGCAGAGCATAAAAAACAATAGCATGCATAGAAGGGTGCCCCGTTTTGGGCACAGGAAAACACCGGACCGGACCAACGGTGGATGGAAAATCAATAGCGTGGTGATTTTTATGCTACAGAACACGGGAGATCGAAGGACGATGTTCATCTTTGTCCCCGGGATGTCCTTCTTTACTCGTCCGGTTGCCGTCCTCGTTCCTCCCCCTGAGGGGGTGGGGTGATGGTATCGACGACGCCGACGTCTGACCGGTGACCCCGGGCCCGAGTGTGAGAGATAATGGGTGAGTGGGCTATGCTTTATTTGTTGCTATTTTATGTTGGACATCAATTGTTACCGACATTACCGCATCGGACCCGGCGCATTTTCCCACCCACCGCGCACACACACGTATATTTCTTCTGTAAGTGTCTCCAGATGATCCGATCTGGTCCAGTCCAGTCCGGAGGCTTCAGGATAAAACGCTTCCTCGCTCCCCGGACAGGACCGCTTGATGGAGTTCGGGATGAACTCCGGAACCGGAAAAACCCGGGGCCAGGGAGCGAAAGTAAGCGATAAAAAACGGACAGCACTACAGCCACCCCCCGGGAGGAAGATATGAAAATTAACGGTAACGACGATGGTTTGGCCAAAATAAGATGCGACACATGAGAGCGCGCGTGTGGGTGTGTATATGTGGGCGAAATCCTGGCCAAGCTGGACGTTGACGTTGTCCTTTTTGTCGCCACCAAACCCGCCAGCCAGTCGATGGTCATCGACGCGAAGGACCTTCGCTGGTCAAAGGGTGCCAAATGGCAGGCAGGAGTCAACTCGGGGTGGACGAACCAAGCAGACGAAGCAGAAAAAAACACGAAACAAAAGGCAACATTATTAATATTGATGGATTCCATTTGCCGCGGGGAAAAGGATTATACACCTTTTTTCGCCACGGCCTTCGGGGGGCACGAAAATAAACCGTCGCTTAAGATAGACGGACTGGGCTTTAAACGCTGACCGATTGGCCAGTTGGTTCAAGAAAACTACTAACAAATACGGATCGCTTTGCATGATGCACATAATTTTTAAAGCTTTTCCATGCCGGGCCGCCATCGATTATGCCATAATCCGGCGAGCAATGGCCGGTAAGGGCGCTACACTCACCGGTCAACTTGGACCCAGAGTTCCGCAGGCTTCGGACGATGCCGGGGTTTCGACTTTCCAAAATCGATTTTCCCGCTGTTCAGTGACCCCCGCGGTTGGGGCCGGTGCACCGCCACCGTGCTGTTTGCGATAATTGGATGCATTCTAAATCATCGCAGATAAGAAAATAATTTATTGCGCACACGGCACCCCGATGTGACGGCTTTCTTGTGCTTCGCTGGCCGGGTCCAGGATCGGGGCCGCCTGTGAGGCTAGATTTTTCACCCACCGTTGGCCGCCGTTTCCATCATTCACCACCACCACCACCACACCACCCACCAGGGGGTCCCTCGGTGAGCGAGCGTCTCAGGTATCATCATCATCATCATCATCGGGCACCCAGGGCCACAGGATCGAAGTTACACATCTATGCGCCGAGGTGTGTGCACATGTGCGTTGACATATGTGCGCGGTCTGGGGCCTGTGTTTCAGGAGCCAAGACGGCCGGCCAAGAAAGTTGCAACCAGCGGTGCAGTGGCAACCACCCACCGGGCCGCATGCGCCTCCTCACCCAGCGAAAGTTGGGCCAATATTTTATGAAAATTTTGCTGACAGCATCGGCGGCGGTGTGGCCGGCGGGGGCTGCACTTATGATCGAAACGAACACCCATGGTGTGCGGTGCGGTTTCGGTGTCCCCGTCGGCTCCTTGGAATGAGTGCTCGGGGTGTCCCTTTGGATTGCAAAACCTGATCGCTTCGGGAGCTCTATCTCTCGGCTTCATCGTGATCCAATCTTTGATAATCTATCAGTTTGTTTAATATATCATGCTGAGTATTAATTGTGTGTCCGATTTGCAACATTTGAAGCGACATTAGAAGTGGCTGTGTAACTCCCTGGTTTTTTCCTACGATTGTATAATCCGCTATAATTAACCGACTGTTTTTGCTTTATATTATTTAGCGTTTGGTAATTGTTTTGAAAAGATCCATTCTTCGAAATTAATTAATGTAAATGACTTTTGCAGGTTTGAACGTTTGACAGAAGTTTTCAAAATGCAAATAGAGTATCGAATGTCAATTTTCGTTACTGTGTCTGTGCGTTTGAAGTAGTATGTGGAATTTAAAGTAGGATGTAGAAGTTCTTAAAATATTTATTTTAATATACTTGATTGATCAATTGTAATACACCTCATTAAGATAGAATTATCAGATCCGGTGCATTCCTTGTGATGGAATGTTTCTTCTGGATGCCATCTGGAGGCTCATATTCTCGAAGGTGTGTTACATCGAATCAAAAAATCGTTGATTATACATTACTGCTACTGCAGAAAACACATCGTTCACAGAAAGTGGTCACTTTCGTTCAAGGTTTTTGTTCTATTCAGTCGAATTGATTTATGCAACGGGCTTTGATCATTTGACTTTGTGGCACTTGTAATCCTTTATCGTCATTTTCTGTTCCATTATGGTTAGAATACTCTACTCGAATATTTCCATCTCTTCGGTCATTCGATTCCTAGGGCGTTGAAGATTTCGTACCAAAAATGTTCAACTAATTAAACTTTAAAAGCAAACGAAGACTTACATCAACTAATGAATACTTTTGAAAACTTCTAGAACAAACAATAATCTCATCGTTAGATATTTAAGTCATAACATGACTGAGTAGATTCCCGCTAGGGTGAAAGGAAGATGCTCAGTGAACTGTTAGGAAGACGTCATGGTGGGTTGGTTATGTCATGAGAACGGCGGAAGACGAACCAACCCGTAAAATATCCTTAGGCCATTGAGAAAGACAGCATCTTCTTAGGCCTTTTAAAAATAGACCAAAGAATTTTTTTTTATTGATCATTTATTAAGTTTGGTTTGTTGCTTTTCCATTTTCATGCTAAGCATAAGAAGCCGAAGCCGGCGAAGCATTTTTATTGAATTCGTATATTTCGTTCAGTGTCAGCCTCCAGACCGGTCGTTTTAAATATTAGGTACTGGCCAGATGTGCCAGGAAATTATGGCCCCTCTGAGCGTGTTTCTCAATTTACACCAGCCGCTTCTAAATCTAGTCACAGCCGCGATCCACCGTGGCGGCCCCATTTTGATGTGTAATGGACGCGCACAGTTTGTCGCGAGCGCAAGATTGCGGAGAGTGCCGTGCAGTCGAAAACAATTCCGTTAATTACACCCAAACGCGCAACCTCACGGAAGCTGGCATCTCGTGCCGAACGTGCCGCGATGCTCCGGCACCGATGATGCCCCCGATGATAACGATTAAATATTTGTAATTAAATTATCTTCTCGAACGCTCCGTCGGTTTGCCGTGCGTCTGGGGCCGCGGCCGTCTGCGTTGATGAAACACGGCGGAAGCACGTGCCTCCATCGGTGACCGCGCGTTAGTGATGCCGATGATGTCCGATAACAGTTTTGATGCCATTTTGTCATCGGCCCTCCGCGGGCTGGCCATCGTCGTTGTTGTTGCTTAGCTTTCCCGACTGGTCCAATCATCGCCATTCGAACGACGCGCGGCCCGCTTCCATTGCGCGCCACTTTGCGAGCTATCATTCGACAAATTTTCATTCAAACTGACAGTTATCGAAACGTTGGCACGCATAAAATGGGACGCGCCGGGCAGCGCGAAGAGGCCGTTCAATTAGATTACCATTAAAAAGTGCTGCTGGGCACCGTGCAGCGTGACTCCTGGAGCCGCGACATTAGGAAAAATTAATTTTCATTAACGATGTCAAACAATCTTCAAAAGTGATGGTGGTGGCGCTGGGCGAAGACTTGTAATAAATGTGATGTGTTTGTTTACGGTTTTTTTTTCTCTCGATCTTCCTTGCAGATGTTGTCCATTGGTGCCAAGTGCCGCCCGGTGGAATTGGTTTGACGACGCGGACCTGGAAAGCGAAGGCGAACGCGCGCAGCATTATTATGCTTTGAACGTGCCCATCGGGGTCTTAGGTCACGCCGATCGGCTTCGTGGGCGATAACGCGATGGAAATGTTAATTTTGTGGTAAATTTTCACTGTTCCTTTGGTGGAATCGTAGTGTGTTGGGAAAAGTGAAGAGAAAATTGTGGCCTCCGTTTGTAGCCGATCCGGGACGCCAGCAACGAGATGCGGTCGAAACAGCAACCTCGGCCATCGTACCGATGGATGAGCAAGGATAAAGGTAGGATATGCGATGTGCGAAATTGTACGCTCCGCGTGATAATCGGTTCCAGGATGCGTGCAGGTGGCCAGCCGACCGCCTCCACATGTTTTGCGCCGCGCGCATGCGACGTGTGCGTTGCGCGCTCCAATCCAAGCCCGTTTCCTGCGAGGTATTCGCGCCCTCGCAAAGATGCGCCACTCATAAGCTGCTCGAACCGCGCACGTTCAAGGGAAGGCATTTTTTTGCCATAATAAATGCATGCTCTTTCCGTCCGCCCGTGGGTTCCGGGCATGCGTAAGGCGGCATTGTGAATGTTATTATTAATTGATTCGTTAGTGTTAATAATTATGGCGCGCCGCGCAGTATGTAGGCGCTATATTTGCTCTACACTGGGTATGATGCTAATAAATAAAATGCGTTTGCTTGCGAGCCGCCGCCATGACAAGAAACGGAACCACTGCGGCCGAACAGACGACAAATGGCGCAGAGTGTGCGCGAGGCACGTGCGCGAACGGGTACTTTTCTTGAGCGCAGGACTCGCGCAGGGCGCACCAGAAAGGCCAACCACGGTGCCCATGGTTAGCGATCATAAATGGGACTCAATTTTGTTGCCGGGTTGGGATCGAAACCGTTGAAAATCCACTCACTCACCCCGCAAACGGCGGCAACTTCACAACGGCCTGGCTGGGTTGGGTGTGATATTACCGAGGCTCAGCACGCGGCCGGCCGGTGCGAAGGGCGCGGTTGTCAAAGCGATGTAATTGCAGCATACATGCGCCGAGGCTGGGGTTTGGAATTAAATTTGAGTCCATTTTTCTGCGTTCCGATGGCGTTATTTATCAATCGATTATCTGCGATTGCGCACAGAGGGTAATGAAGTAATGAGCGGTTAAATGCGCTTGCACCGGGCGGCGTTTTGTTGAGGCTGACGGTGAATTTATTGGCGTCACTCGAATCGAATTACTCCTGGGTTTGGTACTAGGCCTGTTGTCTGCTGGCGTGCTGTTATCAGTCGCCGGGTAATGGTTATGATTATTGATTTCTAATGATTTCTTTTTATGTCTTACGAAAGAATGCATCATTTTTTGAAGATCGCCCCAAAAGCCTCTAGACAACTCTTCATGGAATCTTTTCCGAAGTCTTTGGGCGTTCCATTTTCCAGTTTTCAAAATCGACGAAAACCGAAAGGATATGCTAATAAAATAAAAAATAAGTAAAAACGTAAATAAAAGTGATCAACTACTTTGGAAAAAAAATTACGAAATCCACACTCATTTAAATCTATCTACTCAGCTTTAAATTAGTAGATTCTCCATGCAACACATGATATTGGGTTGGCGAAAGTGAAAACTGTTAATTTTGCGTGAAATTTGTAACTTAATTTAGAGATTTCCGATGGTCCGATTTGGGTCAAATATGCACCGTGAAATAATAGGTTGCCATTTCGTAAGATGCTTCGTAATGACCTTCTCATAGAAGTCTTGGCTAAGATTGTAGTAATCGATTTTCACAATCTTCTCTAGATCCCAATTTATTATCACCCAGGATGTTTTGCAATTGCAGCAAAAGGAGGTGGGACCCAAACATCGAGATTCTGTGTGAATTTGATGGTTGATCTTTAGAAGACAGCTCTGTTTGTTCGAGGTGCATCTTTAATATTAAAAATAAATGAATCAAATTCACGAAACCAAAATTTCACGTAGCTAGCTTTAAGAGTATCGGCATAAAGCGGCCATAAGCAAAATTCCTAATTTTAGCGTCATAGGTGGCATTTTCACCTTAATCAAACAAAAACTGTGCGATGTACCGAATTTTCTCATTGATTATTTCCATTGTTAACACCCCGTTTACATTCACATCTGAATGCCAACAACAAAAAACAACAAAACATTATTTTAGAATCAAAAACAGCAAAAGAATATCGAGCCGTCGTTACAGCCATCTACAGAGAAAATAATGGATTTTTTCGCAAGTTTGGAACAATTGTTAGAATAGATTTGTTCCAATTTTCGAAGCTGTCCGAAAATTTCTTTTTTATAATAGCGTTTATCAAATTTTTTATTTCTTCTCCTATCTGAATTAGTGTCCGAGAATTGGCTCTCTGGTCTGGTCTTTTGACTCACGACTCACAACCCGCAAATAGTATTTTTTGTTGACAATTTGGGCGGATGGAAGGAATCGAGCATTCCATCACAATAATCAAAGACAACTGTTTCTCATTTTTTTTTGTCCACAGCAGTACAGCCTTTTGTCAATTGTACTATTAAGGTCAAGAGGTAAACTTACGATTATTCGAAGTAATTTTGATATGACACATTTTTGCTCGCCGCGATTTAACTTTCTTTATGTTTTATTGTTTTCATTTACGTTTAAATTGCTTTCGCCAGCCAAACAACCAAATGCGCGATACGGTAAAGAGATGTCACCGTCTAACGCAACGCGTTTTATTTATGATACGAAAAGATGCGAATATTTATGACGCCCATGGTCTCACTCTTCACAACTCACAATCCAATCGCTCTTTTGCCGGAGGTTTAAATTGGCGACTGTCGCCAGTGGGTTCGGCCCGTTCCGCCCGATTATGTTAGGGTAGATCCTTTAAAAATGCCGCTTTTTTTCGCTTCTTTCACTGATGAGCTTACGAAACCCGTCCAGAAGTAGTCACTTGACACGGGGATCGGTTTCGCTGTGCACGATGTGAGCCGAGCCGTCGATGTCGGGGACGATGAGCTCTCTATGTGCGGCGGGAAGGTTGTGCCCGCAGTGCCATCGCTGAAAGGGCGCGCCCGCTGGAGGACATATATTTTTACGATTTATGTGTTTAATAAAATTAATAAACGCCACTACACCGTGCCGCTTGTTTCAAGCCTCGAGTGGCTCCTTCTCACTCACTCACTCATCCTCTCTTTCTCTGGCCTGTATGTTGGTCTGGGGTTTGTATTGGCACGGGGATCGGTTCTTGTAAAATTCCAAACATTGCACGGTTAAGACGTGGTTCCGCGGGCGCCTTGAAGTGAGCTTACCACCGACAGCACGGGGCCCACGGGTCTGGCTGATGCATCTCCTCCAATGGCACTCCAGGCTTTCGGTGCCCTGGCACGAGAAATGGACTCCCGCAGCTCCCGGGGCAGCCCGCAGGGCTTCCCTCCCGGGTGTGTCGTACCGGAGTGTTCATAATTTTAATCTATAAATTATAGCTTTTATAACAAAACAGCTCATAAATCACGATTCAATCAGCTTTTTTTGTGCTCCCTTCACACGGCGCACAACCAGCGGAGACGGACCTAGGGAGCGGGCCCCTCGTCGCCGTCGTCCCGAGCAGCCGAGCCGAGTGTGCATGTCCTTTCATAATTATCACCGGCCCGGATGCTGGGCCGCCGCCGGGACGCATTGGCATAAATTCAGAAATGATTGGCTGAAGAATTATTACCCAAAAACGGAACCGACCGGGGCCGGGGTCCAACTTGGTTTCTAAGGGGTTTCTAATTAGACGAGCGCCACCGTCGCGCCGGCTTCTCGGTGGCTGTTTGCGTTTCGTCCGTCAACTTGTGTTCCCCAACCCATTTTATCGTGCAAACTATCTTTTGACCGGATCACCTAGCGCACGGGACCGGACAGTTTTTGGCCCCGTGTCCGAGGGTTAGCCGGGCGCATTTGACACGCTGACGGAGGCCGCCACCGATCGGTACCGATGGCCAAGGAGTGACTGCCGTCGCCTCAGCCGTCTCACCCGACAGAAGGGCGCAATAAAAACTTTTCCCCCAGTAACACCTCGGCAGATAATGCACTGGCGTCTGCTTTCCTTTCGTCCTTTTTTCGTGTCGTTCCTGGCCGGCCCGGTTTTGAAGGATTTATGATTTTTATCATGATTGAAATAGATTGCGGGCCAGAAATTTATTGCTTCATGCTAATTAAATCCGCCGTTTGTGTCCCGCCACGCCGGGGAGGGATTGTGCGAATGCGGTTCTTGCTGTTGTTGTTGTTGTTGCTGTGCCATGCTCCTTTTATGGCCTCCCCGAGACGGACCGCCGCACAACCGGTTCCCCGAGTTCCGGGGTGCTGTTCCGAAAGGACCGGACCGAGACTAACCTAAGGATATTATAACGCTGATGATGGAAAGCAGACATCGACGAGCAGACAGGACGTGAGGGCGACCGATTTCTGGCGTATGTGTGTGTCCAGCCCATCATTCCCACATGTCCACTTGGGACACACAAACACACTGGCGGGGTGTCGGTTCCACGTGGCGTGACCAAGGGGCAATTAATTGTCGTGTCGAAGGAGCCGGCCACTCGATGGCTGGGTAGGACCGGGCCAGGAATGCGATCGGAACGGAAACAGATGGTTCTGATGGCGATGGATTTGACCGACATTGAGGGCAGTAGACGCCCGTGGACGCCCGTTTATGAGTATCGAATGGAACGAATGTCGGTTTCCGGCCGGGTTTCAAGAGGTCAGCATTGTTTACTCCTTTTTGACAGCTAAGCTGTTGCCCTCTTTTACAAAAGAGACTTTTAAATGGTCTTTTCCGTTTGTTGGACTGAACTGCGATTGGCGAAGACCTGTAAATATTCAAAAACTAAATGGCAGTACGGCTACAGTCACTCCAGTTTCGGTCCCGGGTTGTTGCTTTTTTCCACTTTAATGTTGTTTTGAATGTGAAATTTCTCATGGGTCCTTCAATCAAGCATCTTCAGTATCGTGCTTCAAGGCGCCGGAACCGAACTAGTGACATTTTCGGAACACTCCACTGTTCGAAACTAATAAAATCGATAACGCGACGAAAAGCGGCCCCAATAGTGCCGGGCGGCGAATGTCGGGCCCCGGTCGGGTTTGCGACCTTTTGTCTCCGATTTTTAATTGAAAAAGTCTCATAAAACCGAAATTTATGTTTATGCAAACCTTTTAATATCGAACTGTAATCAAATTAAAATATATCTCCCGGCATAAATCGACACCGCTTCCTCGATGCCGCGCCGAAGGATGCCACGGCCCGGGCGCTATCAGTCAGAGCGGCCCGGAGGAGCCTCTCCTTTGCCGTGCTTGTTGGCGGTGAAGATTCACGAACGACATGACGTCTTGGTCTTGGCCGTCGTCGTCGTCGTCGTCTTCGTTAGCGTCAGTCAGTGAACTTTGCCGCCGAAAATCGCGTGCCGCGCGCAACTGGCGAAAGGTGGCCCTGGAGGTGGCTCATCATCTTTCGGGTTCCGGTGGGGGCAGTGTTGTGGTGTGTTGTGCGTCAAGCAAAGTAGCTCAACCCTTGGCCGCCCCGATCCGACCCAACAACAGGTCTTGCGAGCCCCGAGGATGGTAGAAGCCGGCCGCCGCACCGGGTGGAACGCACGGAACGCAGTAAATTTATTGGTTTCGATAAGATTTCTGTTGTTTTGAAGGAGATAGAAGAAAAAGTTTCCCGAACGAACGATGGCGCGACAACGCCGATGGCTGCGACGGAAACGGTGACGACGGCGCCGCCGCATTCGAGTTCGAAAGATAGTGATCGAAATTGCAGCGAGCGTGGGCCCGCGGTGGGAGGCCGGGGTGAGGAGGGCCACTCCGCGGGGTGTGTACTCCGCGGTGCAGTGGTCGAATATTTATGACAACTTGATTGGTCCGGCAACGCGGCGGAGCGAGAGAGAGAGAGAAAGCCGGGCCAGAAAGCCTTAATTAGGATACAGGTTCGGCAGCGAACCGCCATCGGAACGGGGCGCATCCTGTGGCATAAATCTTTGCGCAACATATCATTTCAATTTCTTTCCCGCTCGTTTCATTCAAAAACGTTCTGGAAGAGTCACGGTCACCCAGGGTTTTGTTCTGGAGCAATGTTCCTCTTCGCTCCATTTGTTTGATAAAATTTACAGTTTCAGTTATGTTGCGGATTTCGCAAGCATAGCACATATGGGGGCCCATAGATGACCCTGCGCCGATCGAAAGTTTGCCAAATGGCGATGGTGCAATCGTAAACTTCAACACATTGTCGCCGCCGATCGATCGAAATTCGATCGACACACTTAAGAGAGGTCCATTTCCGTTCCAATTTCTTCGCCCGGCACGAGCACGGCGAATGAGGCTGAGGCTGAGACGGTGAAACCGAAGCGAAGTGAGGAAAAACCGAAAAGGCGCCCGAACCGTTGGAAAGGTCCGAGACAAATAACAGCCAAAACACGTCAAAGCCGTGGCGAGATATGTTTATGATCATCACCATCGACAGGCAGAGCCCCGAGTGTGTGACACTGACAGGCCCGGAGGATATGTTTCGTTTTCCCTGCCATGGGCCGGGGTTTTTTTTCCATGTCCCCGAGCCGACCCGATTTGGGTCGGTCCGCAACGGACGAAGCCGGACGCAATTTATTGCTTTCAGATAAAAGTTTATTGAAACCCAAGATGAGCCCGGCTTCCTTCGTGGTGGCTGCCCGGGCCGCGACTTATCTTCGGTCGCCATTTTGGGCCGCCCTCGGTGGCGGGGCTCGATCGAGGGCCGCGCGAGCCAACACATCAATCGCCGGACCGGGCTCGGGCCACGACACCCATGTGACAGGAAACAATCGGCAACAAGTTTGGGAATTTGAATGATTCAGACCGGGTTGTGAGTTGTTTTTAAAAAGGGGTTCGTCGTTTCGTCGTTGGTGTCGGGCCACCGATAGCCAACCGAGGAGCGCACCCGCGGATGTCGATGATGACGGCGACGACGACGAAATGTAGGTTTGTTTACGAATTTGGTCCCACCGGTAATTTATGGCTCTCCATTATCCATGACGGACTATAGTGCGTCCTCGGTTTTGAATTCTTTCTTTTTCTTCTGCGTTTAATCTCTGCCTGGTGACGATGCGCCGTGTGGTTGTAAAGTTTGGAAAATTATTTACGACCGTTACCAAGTGGGGCGGCCCCTGGCACGGGGACATCGTAAAGTCTGGCACTTTATGGGGCGCTTTAGCACTGGATGTGTGCCGATAATTGTTTTCTAACGCACGATAAAATGCCAGCACGCGACTAGTAGCGCTTTGCGGAAGGATTGTTGTGCGGTCGATCAGTCTGTGAATGTGGTTGAAATCATAAAACTGGAGATCATCATAAAGTTTTTTGTTCTTACTTGGAGTTTTGTGCTTATTTGCTTGTCCTATCGATTCGCAAACGAGTTCTAATAAGTCACCTGTTCCAATGTTCAAGGTTTAGTGCTTGTTCAATTTACATTATGATCTCATGACCTCGATGGCCCCATCTGATGCAACATTTTTGCTTTAAATTTGGATTAAATCAGAGGTTTTCATGACTCATTTCTCTATTTTTAAACGTATACAAAGCTGTGCATTTTCTTGCCAATAAACCAATAGCTTTACTGCAATTTTAAATGTTTAACTACGACTGATTGATTGCAAATCTCTTATCGTCTCTTGCGTCTCTAATCTCTTCCAGAGCGATCTGTGAAATGTATTTCAAAATTTACATAAATCAACCATTATCAAAATAAAATTTATCTTATTTATCTTTTATCATTTTATGTACAATGATCTAAGAAGAACAAGCAACTTTCTGGAAATTATTCCTTCTCTTTTTAAAATATTAGAAGAACGGACCGGGTCGTATTTATAAAATTATTCGTTTATAATGAAGGAAATACAAAGTTGCATCAAAGCTTGTCAAATTCTTTTACAATACGCAATTGCATAAATAGTAACTTCTAATTATCCTGCCAATATATTTTAGATTGATCGTTGATCACACAAGTAACGATTATAAACATTAATCGTTTGTGTTTTTTAAATATTATTAGAAAACATCAGAAATCATGAATGGTAATGTAAACAATGGTAATGTCTTACAATTTGAAGGGTAAACTCAAAAAGTATTCGCTCGATAGTGTAGCGATTTTTATGAGCATTTAGTGCAATTCTATGTTAACAGAGCCTTCTCTGCAAAAATAATAATGCTTCTTGGGATCTTGGAAAAGATTAAGTGTTTATTTTATCCTATTGTGATTATTATTTTCTGACAAAGGACGTGCTGCTCCATATATAATCGTTATCTTTTTACATGATGATATGGAAGTCTTTAAACAATACGTCACATTACGTCAAACTTTTTCTAGTCTTAAACCACCGACTACCATCGCCAGAACATAATCATGCTTCGTCAGTTCTGAACATGTCCATTAATCAGTGCAGAAATGCTACTTATTTTGTCATTCTGTCTTTGACCCTCGTTGCATCTAGTTTTAACATTTTCGTCTGTTTAATAGTCTTTTTAAGTATCAACCAACGGATTATCAACGGATTACACTAAACGATTGGAGCTTGGAACTGCTTTTTGTAAGTTTTTGGCAGCATCTTCATCCCAAAAATGTCACAAAAGAAATGCTCTCGCTGCTTTCGAATGCCCCTTTTGCAACCGTTTACAGATTAATGGAACTGTGCACACTATTAGCGAATGATGTTTTCCCTTTTCCCAAACATTCACCATTATTATGGGCGACTGTGGCGCGCCGCAAGTCGATTTCACGGTGAGAGTAAAACTGTTTAAAAAATCGTGCCTTTCCCCACGTTATCGCCTGCCTGATCGAGGGTTGTCAATGGGTAGAGGGACCATTGCACAAGAAAAGGTGCAGCAAGGAGCGCATTAGCTGGCGCGAGGCCACGGCACACGATACACACACATACACACACAGCGCACCGAGCATTGATGTTGATTTATTGGACTTCATTTTCCGGAAATCAGTTCGCATCGAGCTGCCCATCAGCTCCACGTTGCCGGCACTGTCCGGTCCACACGGTCCTTCTTGGATGGCCGAGTAAGGCGAGGCCCGAGACGTGATTCACGGGCCCGCGCACGCCCCGCACGCGGCCACCGCCGCCGCACCCGCGGCCGCGAGTTTATGTAAAAGTGTCGAAGAAACGGGCACCGTTCGGAGCTCCCGGGACCGGTGCAGGCGAGAGGTGGAAAAAAAGAGTTATTAAATGTGCAAAAGGTTGGGCTCATAAATTACTCTCCTTGCCACGGCGTGGCCACGGTGCGCCTTGCCGACCGGGAGAACCCGATCCGGATATCCCGTCGCGCATCACTCACTTGAGCAGCAGCAGCGGCAGCAGCAGGATCGGAGGACGAACACGAACACGATTGGCTAAAATTGGTGAGGGGACCGGTGTAGAGGGCCCCGTGCGGGACGGGGTAGGCCGCGGAAGGGCGGGTGTAATTTTTTAAACGATCTGAACATTTCTTGATTATTCTTCAGTTATTGATTAATTGGAGCTTGCCAGCGAGCGTTGAATTATGGCGCATCGTTTCGTTCCGGACCTCGCAGCATCGGTCAGCCAGCCGGGGGTTGGCCGATGCTATCGGTGCATCGCTGCACGATGGGAGTCCACCCCGTGCGCCCGGCCATCGGTGTAGTGTGCAGCACATAACAAGCAAGCCCATCACCTGGCCCGCAAGACTCCTCCTCGGTTCGCAGCCAGGTTCGGTGCCATTGCCGGGTGGTGCCCGGTGTGAGCAAGCTCCGGACGGCTCCGGCATTGCTGGAACCGTCACAGCCGGGCTCTGGTCTGGCCTGGTCATTTGGCGACATCCTTCGCAGGCGGCGTCCGAACGCCCTGATCTAGGAGCTTCCCGGGAAGGAAAAGTTCACCCGTCGTCGAAGGCGCCGATGCGATTGGAGGATAAAAATTCGGAAGTCTGGTGCAAGGAAGTGTCACGGCAAACTTTCTACCCTCTAATGAAATATACTATCAATCAATTTTCGCCCCCGTGACACGGTCGAGTCCGGCGCTCGGGATCAATGCGATCTCACCCGCATGTTTCTATGTTTGCCCCCTTTTTTATGCTCTGATCTTTACCGTAAGGCAAGGCAAGTGTGTTCGCATCCGACACACCGTTTTTGGGAACCTTAAAAAGAGGATAACATTCTTTGACAACTGACTTTTGTTTATTTAACAAAATGTAGCCCAAAGCTAATGTGTCCTAATAATGAGCAAATTATGGCTAAAGGTTTATTCAAATTTAGTTAAAATTTTCACAAAAC
>NC_071286.1:60306001-60352017 GCF_943735745.2 Anopheles bellator
CCAAACAATAGCTTTATCTCTCAGATGCAATTATTTTAAGTGCTTTAAACCGATATAACTATATTGAAAACTGTTTAATTTTACGATTTAAAAAACGGTGACCGAAATCGGCTCAGACAGCGTTCACATTTGTCCATTTGAATTCTAAGCGATGTCTTACTTAGGGTCCGTCGACTCTAAACGTTTTATTAATGGCTAAACATCTCTATTACTACCAAGAGCCGCTGAAATAGAGGGAGAATAAGCAGATGACCATCCTCGGTGGCTCGGTGAGTTGAGAAATCCACACTGTCTCTTATCAAACATGAAAACTCAATTCCGTAGTTTGGAGTAGTTTGTCAAACCGGCCGGCAGGGTTGGGCCGGTGTGCTAGGTGTTTCAAGCGACCCAATCGATCTTCTACCCGATGGTCTGGCGTGCCGTCGACTTCTTATTCGCGTCCGTCGCGGTGGGCAACATATTTATCATCGCGTTACATGTAAACCGAAACTTCGAAAACATCGAACATTTTTGGGGATGGAAATGAAAATAAAAACCCATCCTGGCGTACCTCACAAACCTCGGGAAGAGAAATAACAAATTAACAACGGACCAACACACAGTCGTCGTCTTCATCACCACCAATAAGCAGGGGCCTTCTTCGGCTCCTTCGGCACCCTCCTTGGCACGTTGATCGGCTGCGGGCGCGCGATCGTCATGATATCCGTGCGAGCAGCGAAGACACGGTACAAAATGAGAGACAGAAAACACCGATATGAGTTATGTGAATTTAAACAATATAAAGGTACTGATTATTTGATTTATCGCTTCGTACACTACCGCAGCACCACTACCAAGCCTGCCAGCCAGGGAGCGTTCGCATGAATGGGCCGCCGGAGCCCACGAAGGCTGCAACAGCTGGCCCGGGGAGGGTACGGCAAGAAAAATGACGAACTGGTTAGTGAGGAGTGGCACTCGCACTCGTCTTCCGCTGGCGATGGCGAAGAAAAGGAAACAAGAACGAATTAACAACCTCTCTTCGCTTCGAGCATAATTTTTTATCGGTTAGTTGTTTTCGGTTCTACCTGCCGTCTTCTTCTTGTTGGACCCTTTTCTTAGAACCTTTGCGATGGAACTGGGAACATTTGGCTCTTTCTGATGATTTTTTTTTTGTTAGTTTTCGGATCGGGCTGTCAGCTTCACGTTGACGTATGCATTGCGCTTCACATGCTGGGTCCGCTTTACACCTGAAGATCGGATGGCGATTTTTGGGGACGATTTTTGATCGGAGGCACAGGAAACGGGATGCATTCCCGTACCCCGACGCGTGTCGTCTTCATCTACGTCGTTTGGCCACGACGGCGAGGGATAGTTTGGGGTGTGGCGCGCGCCTATTATTAACTCATATCGCTGGAAATAGACATTAATTAATGGCGATCATTTATCAGTACGGCGGGAGGCCTGAAAACAAAATGGTGAACCACCTCTCAAAGGTGATGTTGGCGTTGTTGAAGGTGAAACGGGACGTTCGGCTCTGTGGCAGCAAATGGCGGGATGAATGGATTGCTTTGGTCCTTGAAGTGCACAATTTTTTTGTTTCCCCTGGTTTGCCGAAGCCATCTTTTTCCTTCAAGCGATTGGTCCCCGAGTCCCACACAAGGACTCTCGTATGTGGTTCTTTCACTCTCCGCATCTCTGTCACACTCCCGGTCTCTCGGGCCAGTCGTCAGTCATTACTCAACACGATTGACACGATCGTTCGTCTTGTGGTCCGATGGCCACCATGACTCCGGTGTAACTTACCGCTGACCCTGATGGGGTTCCTGGTTTGTGAATTGATTCCATCAATTCCACCCATCAATAGCCATATCGGGCCCGGGGCCTGCCGGTCCTCCACGGGTTCCCGCAGTTCCGGTTCGTGATCGGTACACAGCCTCACGGTTCGCGATCGCGGTGCTTCTCACGTGGCTTCACGTGCGGCTATCGCGCTCTTACATTCCGCACGGCCCCGTTGCAGTAAATTGACAGCAACAAATGGGCCATTTTGTACGGAGAATATTATTGATTAATGAGTGCTCGCGAGTGGTTGTTGCTGCAGATGGCGATGTTGCTGCTGCACACATCTTGGCCTTTGTGTTCGAGACGGGCGCGTCGCAAATGGCAGGCCAATACCGACAAGATCACCGTCCATCGTAGTCGGACGCCATTGGCATTTGTTGTCGTATTGTTAATCATATTTAAGAGCAAGTTTAAATTATGAGAATGGAATTATCTTTTCTCATTAAAATCAGACTAATTTGAAGTTTGTTTAATAATAAGGAGGTTTGATCAGTTAGCAACGATGGGTCAGCAATTATGTTTAATTAATGCTTCATAATTAAACATAATCGCTGATCTTTTCAGATATTTCCAAAAGATAATTACCAAACCATAACCAAATACACCTCTGACAGTACAATTGACTGACCGACCGATCGACATTTAATTCTATTTGATGCAGACCCTGACCTAATTTGATTTACCATTGCGTAGTCCTCAGTCCTCCTCATAACTTGCCTACCCTAAAATGTTTCTTGTTGACGAAATAATTCTCCGAATCGCTTCGAAAGCTTCCAAAAGATGGCGCTCGTTGACCAATTAAAGTTCACACTTTGGCTTCACTTCCACGTGACTGTTTTCCACCCTTTTATTGATTCAGCTGGTCATGTTTGATTTCACACAACATAACAAACCAACGCGTTTTGGAGCCTTCGAAGACCCGGCGCTGCGGCACAAGAAAAACAATAAAAAAGTAACTTGTTTTTTTTACCGGGTTATCTTTCCCCGGGTCCGATATAAGATTTCCGCTTCCGCTTCAACCCACTCTCCGCGGGGGAAAACACTCGTCGCCGTGCGGGAAAACCGTTTGGGAAAGATTTTTCATTAGCACCTACATCAATCACGCACACAAACTCATTCCGGCGCCGAATGGGTTGCAATCAGTTCGTCTCAAAACTGTGCTCATTGTTCGTCGAACCCACCCGCTCGTGGGTTTCGATCGGTTTCCCGGTTCGCCCCCGCGTCCCCGCCCCCGGCACCTCACACCCCCCACTCCTGCTGTCGTTCAATCATTTTCCGGTCACCCTTAAAAATCACCCCGTCATCTGAGCGATTTTTCATTTGCCGCTATCGATTTGATTCCGAATTGCAGTGTTGATGTTTGCTGATGGATTGTGTGCCGGAGGCGGGCAACGCGCAGGAAGCTGGTCCCGGAACCCGCGTGTGTGTGTGTGTGTGTCTGGCGCTCGTTAGGGGACACGTTGGGTCCATGTGTAGCCGATCCGGTCCCCTTTCGGACGTCGTGGGCCGGAAGAGCGTCGGTAGCGAAGTGAGAAATTGTCAAAGTTCTCGACCGGATCCGGTCCCGGGCCGAAGACTCTTCTACGGTGCTTCGGTCCGGTCCGGTCCGATGCCGGCCAATCAGTTACAGCGGTACCGTAATGTCTGCGCTGTCCAGTGCCCCGTGCTGCTGTCCATCATCGGCCCGGGCCCCGGAGGTCAACAGTGAGAGCGAGCGAGCGAAAGAGCTCCCAAGTCCACCAGTGCCAACTCCCCCGGGGCGGGGGGACCGATCCCGAAGCCATCCCTGCCATCTACCGGCCACTCGGAGAAGCAAAATTAAACATCAGAAAAATTAGACGAACCGTTTTGATTGATTCGCTTCGAGTGTGACATCGTCGTCGTCGTCGAGCAGCTCGCCGGCCCGACCGGACGGCTCCTTTCGACTCGTGTGTGCGGGTGTGGGTGAGTGCTGGCGTCCATCAGAGCACTCCAAGTTGGACGGAAACGGATGACCTCCCCCCGCTTTGCACCCGCCAGCGCAAACACCCCGCCGGCCCGCAACGGACGCGATGTTACACGGCGATGGCGATCGATGGGCGAGAAAAACTTTGTCCGGTCCCGGCGGTGGGTGGTGGTAATGGGAGGTAAAACCCCCGACGGTGACGAATGGAGAAACCATTCGCATGATGAATGCCACGGTTCGTCTCGTCATCAGTGAGCCAGAGTGTAAACGACGGGAAAATAACTAGACCATAATATTTAATATGACGAAAACATCGCCCCCGTGCGTGACTGGATGGTGGCGGTGGAGGGACCGACCCGACCCACCGAGGGTGACCAATGGGCGGACGGACAAGCCATTTCTGGTGGTGCTGCCGCTGCTGCTGTTGCGCTTTGGGATTGATGGATGAAAGGGACCAGAAATCCTGTGGACCCTCACACTGCTGCCCATAACTCATCTCATCATTCCGTCTCTCACGGACGGTCCCAAGGCGACTGGGGCGAAGTGGGGCATAAGGGGAAGCCGGGGCCGTCAATCTCTCTCTTTCGCTCTCTGGCTCACTCCGTGGCTCCCCAGCACGCGCCACACTGGGCCACCCAAGCGAGGTCCGTAAACTGATGGCAACATCAACATCAAATCATATTTTCTGCTGAAGCTGACGGAAGAAGCGATATCCGTGATAAGACGGTTGAAAGATGTCGGCGACAAAGCTGCAGCGGCACAGTGGAGTTCTTGACGTCCTTGGTCAAAATGTGTCAGCGGTATAAAGACGTCTGATGCAAGATCCTGTTTGTCTCGGTTGAGAGTCAAGCATCATTTTGAGTGTCTAATCCGACTTCTTCGCGGGTATTGATACATGAATTGAAGTTTTCCTCAAACATGAACTGAAAGAGGTTTCTCAACTGTGATCTCCATTTTGATCCTCAGTAATTGGAGTTGTATGGATCCAAACAGGGCATGTTTTAGTGGCTGCTCCCAATAAACACGACCGGCGAGGCTCCCGAACGCGGCGAGCAAGAAAGATGATTTCGTTAAAAATCCTTTTATAGGACCTTCTGTTTTGATCTAAAAACAATTCGGACTACAGACCAGAACATACAAAATACAAGAATCGTTGACAATCGCATAAAAGAAGATTTAATTTTCGTACCTTTCATTCGTACCTTCTCTGTTGCTTATAAATATTGAAATATTGAACAAAGAAAATGAAGGACCAAGTTGCCATTCAATAAAAAAATAAAAAATAAAATAAAAAAATATAATATAATAAATTTAATATATTCTATATTCAATTGAAATAAAGAAATTTTATGCTTTTACGCTGCAATATGCTGCGTACCTTCGTCTATAAAAATTCTGACAAATAACCCATATGAGATCTTTAGGCTATAAATAGCGATAAGAAAACATCGCCAAAACAAAACATAGAATGATTTCGATGAATCGCCTTAGTTGCGATGAACGATTTTGACCACCGTCCCGGACCGTCACCGCGCCCAATGTGCAGCCGCGTCCGACGTGACTTATGTGTGTGACAGGGAGGGGTGATGGGTCCTGGGTGTCCCCACGGATGGGCGAAGGAAGTTCGAAAGAAAGCTCGCCCGAAGCCGACCACCGAAATGGCTGGCCGGGGGATTGAAAGTTAGCAATCCGGACGGAACCGGACGCCAAATGTCTTCGTCCGAGAGACGGGAAAGTCGGGCCGGGAGGACTGGAGTCGATACGAAAGTGGAAAACGTAATACTCACCAGGGTGAGGGTCCTCTGTGTGTGTCTGTTGCGGGAAAAGTCCATCTCACTAGACGACGACGACGGTCCTGTTCCGCGTCCTGCGCCAGGCGTGACTATGATGGCGATGATGATTCATGATTGATGTGAGGTGAAGGAAGACAGATTATTATACATTTTCGCCGCGCGTCCTGTACCTGCAGTGCCGCTTTGCCACTGCCAGCTGCCCCTGCCCCTGCTAGCCCCCCAATTGGACACCCATTCCTGCTTCGGCAACAAAGTTCGCCCGTTTTCGCTTCGCTCTCGCTCGTTGTTTCGTGATGGCAATGATTTCCGTTGTCCTTGGGGGGCACCCCCGGTGATATATAGCCAGATGACCATGATGGCCGTGACGGCCACGACGATACTTCGGAGTCGACGGTGTGACGGCCACTTGGGAAAGAAGTCTTGGAAGTCGAAGAAATGTTGCACATTTTTACCACCACTACACACTTCGGGTCCTGTCTCGACTGCGGCGGCCCCGCTGAGACAATCCCGGAGGCCAATAGGGCAACCATTACTATCGCGATCGGTAATTCGGTGGATGGATGGTGGCGGTGACGACCGGCGCTCAGCTCGGGAGCTCCATCCATCAGGACTGTGAATTGCGTGGCTGGCCCGGGATGGGCCACAGAATTTGATGGAGCGTAAGACAGTGACCGAGCGCAAAACAGTTGAGTTCCGCCTAGTTGGGTCCAGTTTCCACTACTGTGGGCTCACATCGGACGTCTACGCCGCAAGAGTATTTGTTAGGTACAGTAGAGAAAGTGGCGTTTGAGGAAAAGGTACCCGAACTCGAAAAGTGTTTCATGAAAAGTGACACCTGTAGATGCTAATCGATTGGCACCACTCACTCTGGCTGGCTGGCCGTCCATTAATATCTGGCCCTTAAAGGCCGACCACCACCGCAACCTCGGTGTGATCTCTGTTGGGATCCTTCCCTCAAATAATACGCTTTTGAAGCATTATTGTGATTGAAGTGCACTACCATCGGCCGCTTCGCGTGGACATTGCTCATTTCTGCGACCACCAGGCCCCTGGGGAGAACTGTGGCCAGCTGTTATCTTGATGGTGAGTGAGTGAAAAGAATAAAATATGATGAATTCCGTGCCGTGCCGGACCTGCCGTTTCGTCAATGTCAGATAAAATAACGAAAAATTTATCTCCAGATTACACATATTATTTATGCTTTCCCTGCCCGTGCGGCCCCCAACGCACGGCAGCACCCTCCGCACCACTCCATTAAAGTAAATAATGAACGCCATATCCTGACCGTCGACCGAGCGGGTTGCGAGGACCGGTGTCACTGGAGTTGGTGTTATTTTTCTTGACGGAGCTAGGCGCACTGCCGATGCTGCCGAGTGGTGGTCGCCGGTGTCGGTGGTGACTCCGTCGTGACCTTTTCCCGTAGGTTGCGTGCAACGGTTATGCCGGGCTTCATCGTCGGTTTTTTTGCTGCGTTCGTCCGCAAGAGTGACCAGGAGCTGCTAGTTCAAAGTCCAGCCCTGCGTCTTGACAGGTGCTGGGCTGACTTATGTCGGCTCCGGCATCCATTAGTTCGCCGGCATTGTTGACGACAGTTCAACAGTTGGCAGTGTGCCGGTGAGGTGCGGAGAACGTTTGATGGTTCTAATTAAAGCATATTTTAATTGAATTTCGTTTCACGGGGACTGGCGGGGCGTAAATGTACTGGGTGGTGGATCAGGCCCCATCGATGCGCCGGGGAAGGAAATTGAAAGCAAAAATAATGGCGCAACATAAGAATGTAGCGTAGCATAATGTGGGAGCGAAAAAAAGGTGCCACCGACGCTGCCGGCTGACAGGTGTCAATCATGATTTCCAGACAGCGGGCAGCGCCCCGGGAACGCCGGACTGCTGTTTACATCATCATTTCGCCGACGAGGCCCGCTGACATCCGGAATTGGATTAAACGGTTTTGTCGCACGTCGAACGCAGCCGGAAATGATTAGATTAGATGTGCCGTTCCTGACGCTGCTCCTAGCGCCGACGACGGGCGCCTGGCGGCTGGTGCTGATGGTGCTGTGATGCTGTGATGCTGGCACATTTCTTGAATACCTAATTTTCGTCACCGGGCACCGCCCGGGCGGGCAGTGGGTGGTTCATTTATGCTCCGGACCTGTTGGCTTGTGCTGGCTGCGGACGGGCACACAACAACTGAGAGTTCGCCGCTTGATTCGCAATACAAGAACAGTGCGTTATTTATGTAAAAGAATGTCTACTGCCAAAAACTGTTTGTTTTGCTTAAGTGCTGGACGGAACATAGATTTTGAAACTGCTCAGGTCACAGGTTTATAGCGTCATCAAATCTTTACGAATTAGCAAAATGTTTCAATAAAAAGGTTACAAAATTCGTCATCAGCAAAAATTACGTCATTGACAGATTCAACAAATGTTTCTCCAAATTGAAAGGGCACGTTAGGTTATAAACATTAATTGTAAGTGATAGTATGATTAAACTTTATTAAATAATCTTTATTAATCAGATACTACACAACGATCGATAAATTAAACAAATTAAAAAATAAATTAAAATAATAAATCATTTCCGGTTTTGTTCTAAATGTGCGGCAAGGAAACGAAATTTATGTGTAAGCATGTGAAACTCAATCTTTGAATCATCCTGGAATGTATACTTCAAAAAATGTTTTTTTCAAATATTCCATTTAAATATTTCATATTCCATTTCACCAAGCCACTCGTCTTTCCGGTCGTTCCCGGTTCCCAAATTTTCTGGTTGGTTCGGTCGTATTTTTCGGTGCTTTCAATTTTACACTCATATCAAGTTTCGTAAATTTTTCCAACAAAAACACAATTATGCTCAACGTCCAACCGATTCCAACGATAACCCAAAACGGTGCTAATTTGCCGAACTTCACAATATCAACGTCCTCGTTCGCTGTCGGGTGGGATCCGACGTATTCGATGGTACGTTTAAAGCGCCAGGTCCAGTGTTGATACAGTCCCGATTCAACCATGATTAGTAGATACTTTTCGAAAACTTCCTGTATCATTGATCTTTTGAAAAACAGATAACTCGTCGGTTTTGCCGCAAACGTGTCGTGTAGTGTGCTAAGTTTTCTTCGATTGTGTTCGTAATCGAAATATTTCGGGTCTCTAATTATGCCGAACGCCGTCATCGAATCTTGAAGGTACGCATAAGACGGATTGTACGGTAGGGCTGAGCTTGGTGTGATAACCGTTACGTTGTGGTACTCAAAATGTAATCTGAAATACTCTTGATCAAGGAAAGGATTGACGTATACTGGGATTCCGCTGTCTCGGAGTTGCTCGAGCGACACCATGTCGGACTTGAATGGTACGTCCGATATCAACGAAATGATGATGGACTCGTACCCGCTTTGGATGAGAAAATAAAACACCATCAAGCTCACGACGATCAGCTTCTCGGCGATTCTGGTTTGGTTCAGGTTGTAACGCTCCAGTCCGCAGAACGGGAGCAGGATCAAATCATTGCGAAAGTACTGATCGAGGTTCCACACCACCAGGAAACTAATTACCAACAGTACCACTATCAGTGCCCAAGCGTTCATGGACAGTGGCTGGAGGAAAATTTGCGCTACGGTCAACGGTTCGCCACGGTGAACGATTACAACAAACTCGATCAAATCCGAGATGACGACTGCATACTTGGAGTACATTTTGAAAGAAATTCGATTGAACCAAATCAATGCCTGTAAACGTTTCGCTTCCTTTCTAAATAACGACCAATCCATTGTCTCGCTGGCAATTAAGTGTATCGCGAATCGAATATTGGACACCTTCGCAATTGTTTTGATCACCGAGTAGTCGATACCATACATAATCGATGCATGATCGGACGAGCGTCGGTGAATTGCGATGAACGGTTCGGTGTTTAGGCACACAATGTGTACAATTTTTCCGTAAAAGTTTTGGTGCAGTGGGAAATACTCGCCCGTATTAGTCGGGCTGACTTGCCGAAATGTTTCAAGGAAAGGATGATAGGAGAGCATCTGAGGATCTCGTTCTTGATTGCCGTCGAATATTACAAACAGTATGCTGTGGAACTCCATATGCGTCAACATTCGGGCAAAATCGTTGATGTCCTTCATTATTTTGGCCTCTCCAACTATGATTAGCTTGGTTCGCATATGCACTTTACTCAATTCGTTCATCCATAGTATAGAAGTTGTCTGCTGTAAGTGGAATAGTGATTAAACGGACGACTTTGACTTCGAGCCGACCGTAGCATACCTGCAGTACGATGACGATCAACACGGACGGAATGCGAAGCGTGTCGATGGCAAGAAGCAGTTCCAACGATTTGTGGGGTTGGCTGAAAACTGTCTTCGGAGCCATCGCAATAGATGGTAGCTGTTGAAATGAAGTCACCCAATCTGCAACTTCTGATGCCTCTTCTGGTACACTTATCCATATGTCTTGGTTTCTTTCGATCGAAGTATTTCGCAAGTACAACACCACGGATTCGAGCTGGGAAACGAGCGACCCATGCGTCGATGCACGGTGCAACTGAAGGATCCAGCAGCAGAGCCACACTACACGCATACTAGAGATTCAACCGTTACTGAACCAGCAATGTGGTTCTACAGAAAATGTTATTCATTTGTAGCCACGGTCCGTAACTACAAATCGGCACTTCATTTTCATGAAAAATTCAAATTCTTCATTTGCTTGATGATTCGAATGGTTTATTTCCATTCTGGGTGGTACCTTTTGTAGCTATTAGTTTACACTGTCATTGCTGTTTGATGCTTTGAAAAAATTTCAAACAATAATACTTAATTTGTTTAAGGCTTTAAAAAGTATTGATACAAGCAGTAGACCGTAAACATTATCTACATTATTAACGAATCATTCACCAAGGCCATATATTCTGGAATCGAGTGCTAGTATCTGCAACCGATGTAGCTATCTCTGTCCGATTTTATACCTAAACATGAAGTATCCTAAAAATGTTATGGTTTTTCACCTGGAAATGAATAGTCATTTTGAACCTGATTGGAGTACTTATTAATGGTTGGCTGGTTTATTTATAAAAATATTATCATGAAGGCAGCTACCATTTCATTCTTAGCGAGGAAAAGAAGAGGGCTTGGGGTGTGATTTGATTGACGTTGATGGGTGCGATGCTGGCATTGATGGCCCTTCCACCCGTCCGGAATCGTTGTGGGTCCACGAATTGACCATCTACACTACCCTCGCCAGAGCAGGAGTTATTTGTTTTCCTATTTTTTCCGCCAGCCAAACGGTGCATCATAAATTATAACGCTAGCGCTATAAAATGTAGTGTGATTGATTGACTGGCTGTGAGTTCAATTTTACAATACATTGGCTGCGGTTCGCCCGGTGCGAATCGTGCCGGCCAAAAGAAGGGAACCGAATGACAGGTCTTCAGCCCGTCCCGGTGTGTTACTTCTTAGTGATTTCCAATCGATGATGGATGGTTAATCCATCTCGGGCGCTATAAATATTTTACCAACGGGCACTGGTCCGGCAGTTGGCCTGCCAGTCAGCGCCACGCGCGCGTGTTGAAAGCTGACCAACGCGGACCAGGCGCCTCCATCGAGGATCGAGCCAAACATTCGTCCATTCACAGCTCAATCAGCGGCCGCGAGCGAAAATTTGATGCTCACCATAAATCATAAACAAGAAAGCAGAAAAAATCACACTCACCCACACAGACACTGTATTAGTAATATGTCAAACGGGACGTGTGCGATCCGGCGAAAGCATGACGTCGATTCTTGGCAATTTTTATGTTGGCGTTGGCGTTCCGTCTTCACCGCTCCGATTGATCGCTTCCCTCGGTTCGCGTCGGAAGAATGGGCTCTGGCTACTCTCCTTGGCCAACGATTGATTGTCCCGTCCCGTGTTTGCGCTGCTCCCTGTCGACACCTTGCAGACCGCACCGTGCCGAGAACCGTCTGTTCCGTGCGAGTACGTTTTGTCATTTCCTTTCCACGTGCCGGCTACATAAGTCGTTTCATCAATCGGGGTTTGTCTTTATCGCTGGCCGGTACGAACGCTGGACCTGAGAATCCTTAGTGGTCCACTGTGCGAACGAGATTTTCGCTAACCCCAAACCGCCCTCTCTGCAGACTGTGTGCTTCACTTGTGTGCCATGGTTTATGTTGAAAGACGAAAATGGACGTCCGATAGTCCGTTCTATCCAATCGCGTGTCTCATTCAACTCTGCCGGCTCGACTGCTGCTGCGGCTCTGGTTTTCTGTTCGGTAAATTTTCTCCGACGACGTTTTGCTTCCTTTTCCGGGAAAACTCCACTCCGCCAGCCAGCCAGGAGGGACCCGTGCTGGACGAGCCCGAAACTGGATCAATATGTTTGATTTGGTCAATCAGCATCAGGCCGGGGATCCGGACGCCGACGGAGAAGACACCGACAGGACCGACATGTGATGCATTCACCAATGGCTTATCAATCTTTACTCTTTTATAACCAAGTTTGCTTTCTCTCTCTCTCTCTCTCGCCCTCTCTCTCTCGCTTTCCCACTCTACTTTGAGACACATTTCAGTTTGAAAGAAAAAAAATCATTCAATCTGGATTATATAATGGAATATTTTGCTTTCAATATATTGGAACTTGCTAAAGAGGTTATTCCAAAGAGGCTTAAAATACTCCATGAATTAGATAATTGGAAAATGTTCGAAGCATTCCTGGACCCTTTTTTGATTGAAAGATATTAAGTTTAGGTTTGAAACACATTCTGAAGACCACCACAGAAAACTTCGCTTAACGACATCAGAAACGAAGGAACTGGACCCGCGCGTTGTTTAACAGCTTAAACGTCATCGGAGTGAAGTTAGCAGTTGAACGAGAAGCAATATATTGATCTCCGTTTTTTTTTTGCTCTGCGAATTTGCTCGGTCCTGAAGCAAATCGATCGCTGGCCGGCCGACCGGACACACACCCACCCCCGACTGGTTCTGGAACTGGGAAGCATTTGGCTGGGGGACGAAAGGACGGATCTCCTAGTTGATTCAATTCAATTAAATCATCTCAAGTTTTTCGTCTCCTTTCAACGGAAAATGCACCGTGGACGTGGTGGACACACTCGATTTTTCTTCGCTGTTGTAATGATGCGCCCGGGCGCCCGTGGATCGAACGTGGATTGATTCGTGTTGCGAGTTACGAGCTGTCAGAACGATCGGACCACATAGACACACTAGGGGGGTTTCGGGTGAAGAATGAAAAATTACGTTCGTTTCTGTGGCGCACTATTTCTTGCTCTCCGCCCGGGTTCCTACTATCTTTCTCTGTCTCTCTCTCTCTCAAAACTGGCTGATTGGGTAAAAGTAGCGGGTGGTTGAATCCTTCTATTTCTAAGGCTCGTTTCCCTCGCCGCTGGAAGCGGGATTGCATCCGACGAAGACGGGACGGCCATCACGGAGATGAAGCACGCGATCGATCTGCCCAGCCCGGTACCAGGGTGCGGTGCGTGGCCGGTGCCGGGCGAGTCGTGGAGCCGGTCACATCACTCTCGAAGACGTTACTCATCACTGTCTTCATGTGTACATGTCATTCGTGCCGAGGTCCGGGCCGCGCGTCCTGGAGCCAACGGGGCCGGGACAGATGTCTTGGTGGGGCTTGGAGGACGTTGAAGAAAAATATCATGCCAATCATTCAATTCTTGTACTTTTTCTCCGTCCCTTCTCCAACACCGGCGCGACCGTCAACGGGATAGATGGATGCCTGGTGCTCACGTTTTCTTAGCGACTAAGCCGGCTGCCGGAGCGGCCGGAGCGGAAGGATGCCGGCCCGCTGGGTGGCAGCTTCTTGTACCAGCGCAGCGCAGCATGTAGTTTTGCGCCGAAGGACGCCGAACTAACGAGAGGCACGTACACTCGTTGCCCGAAAACTTCCCGTGCAGTCGGCGGACGGCGATGCTCGAGACAGATGATGGATGCTATTTTTACGGTGAATGAATTAGCACAAATTGTAGCACCCAACGCCGCTCGGTAACCGTGCGATGTGCTTGTAAGAGCAACTAACTTCAGGAAGTTTATTGTTTGTCTTTCATTATCGATTAAAATTATAGGTAAAATTACGTACCACAAATTTATGTAGTTCGGCGTAATGGAACCCAAGAACAAACGCGCTCTGGGCTAGACTGTGGTAAAATAATTTAAATTTTCGGTAACTCGTTTGTGAGTTATTTATTTGTATTTTAAATATTTATTTTAAATATGCACAACTTCAACATATCCAACCGTGGCTTGTCGTAAGATGAGTCGCAACAACATTGTTGCCAATCTGGCATGCCACGAAGCGGTGGCTCTAATTAATAGTACCCCAGTGACTTTCGCTGATCAATTTGAGGTGATGTTTATGGGCTATCGGCGGATTCGCTCCGAGTTTTGATATGCGCCAGTGCAGCCGTAAAACATCGATTGGCTTTCAACCCGCGTTGTTATCTGGGTTTGGGACATAAATATGGACATTTTCCCATTCCGATTAATCGCAAAATTGTCGCAAACATGTTGACGAGCATCGCAGGAAACACACCGAAAAAAGGACTCACACAGGAAATGGAACCATTTTTGATGCACTAAAAATACACCCGAAACTCCGAGGCCTCCGAGGCTTCGGCGGGATTGATGAATAAATCGATGAGCGATGAAATTTACTGTGTGTATGTGTGTGTTTGCATATTCATGTTTTGAATATTGTGTAGCTCGTGAAATGTCCTGTCGCTGGCACGGCCTAGACCCTTCGCTTCCCCCGCCCCGCTGGCCATCGTTGGCCATTCCACCAAAGTCATCGTGCGCTGAAGGATGTTTGAAGGGATTGCAAGGATCCGGCAGCCTGGCAAGCGGATGTCATGGCGGGGCTGGCACGCCGCCGTGTGTAATGTCGCCAGTGCACTTTACGCGATTGGCATTTTTAGAGCATAACCGTGCCACGGCCGGATGCACCGCGGCGACAAAGATCGAAAATAAATTAACCATCGAAACATTTGCTACTCCATCGTCGCCTACAACCTGACAGACGATGGTCGGCCGGTTTGGGCCGCCATTAGTGTGCTGGCGATCGCAGCTGGCAGCCAGCCTTCCGAAACTGTCACCGAACCCACTCCGGCGTTGCGCACTCCACTATTCGGCACGCTATCGCCGAATGGCGAACGTGAATGGCACCGTGTCACGAATCTATAACCCAAAAATTAAAACAAAATGCCTTTATCTGTCAGTGTCTAGCTCCCCCCGGAGGGCCTATCCATCGGCTCGGGGCCGGCCATCGGATCGGTCGTTCGGTCAACCCGCAGTCCCCGGTGTTCGTTTGCTTTTTATCCGCTCCATTCGGGCACGTTTTTCGCGGTGCAGAGTCGCGTTGCATCGATTGCAATTTGGGGCTGATGAATTAAAACAAATGACAATTGATTTGTTAAAATTTATACGCTAGCGTCCAATTAGTTCAACAACGTCACCATTTTGGAGCCATTTCCATCAGCGTACGAATAAAATTCAATGTCGGCCCGAGAGGCGAAGATCGGTTTTGCTTGTTTGTTTGGAGCACATCTGAGGCTTCGCCTAGGAGTGTGCATAAATTGTTATCACCATTACATGGGGCCCAATTATTTTGATGGGCGGGTGACGTTTTTCCATTTGTCTGATCGCTTCGATTGAAAGTTTCCATGGTTCAATATGGTTTCTACAAAGTTTCTAAATGTTCTATGAAAATATCAACACTGGATTTTGATTTCGATACAACACGCTGCAGAACGCTGCAAAGCCAAAGTTTGGCCTTTTCGCACCATCCGTCCGTTGATGAGAAACATTGACGCTCTGTTGCACCTCACACTCGTCGTTGCAATAGTGTGTCGGAACCGGAACTGGACACCGATGGCGAGAAAATGGAATGTCCGCCAAACTTTTCAGAACGTGCGCTTGAACATGTGCCTCATCCGAGAGTCGATTTGCTTCGAAAGCTTTGCGTTGTAAAGGACGTGGCTATCATCATACGGATACGAAGCATGTCAATTTTATGTGCTACCGAAATATGGTTCCACCGAATTGTCGTTAAATGTTGGGCTTTAATCAACAGTCGTCAACCGTGAATCGGTTTAAAAACTCGTATTTGAGTCACATTCGTAACATAAAGCGTGATTATTAAAAAAAAATACCAGTGCAACGCTGTGAAATAACAACAATCGTATCGCCTCATCTCTTAATGATTTGTTTTAAAATATAATGAATTGTTTCATTTTGATTTCTGTGGTGCGTATTTTGCAGTGTATTTTTGAAAAAGTGGTTCGTCTGAGTCTGACATGTAGTAGAAATATAAATTCGATGATCGTAAAACCTCTAAAAATAGAGCGTCCAAAACAACACGCAGTGATGTTTATGATGAAAGAAATAGAACCACCGTAACAGCGTCCATTTTCGGGACTGACCATTTTCGGGAGGAAGAGCAGTGCCAAAAAGTGGGAGTGAAGATTTATGCAAATTAAACCAACTCCTAGCGAGTTTGAAACTTGCAAAGTTCAACAGCAAAATGCCTTGCTGAACTAAATCAAACTAAAGCGGAATGAAAGATTGTCATATTTACGACTCCAGCGCGGATTTGTGTGCGTTCGCTACACACGGCATCCAGCGGTGAGACATATTTTATGGTTTTGAAACAAAGGTCTACGATAAGTAGCGAGGGTTGCGGAGGAAGTGACGATGAAGAGCCAAAGCGTTCCGAGAACAGGCACCGCGTGCCAACCGCTGATGCTTTCAATCATCGCATCCGAAGCGTTTCGGTATGAAAAAGGGGGCCACAAAACCGCCAAGAACACGCCGAAGAGACACCCGAAAGCGAGCCTAGCGGCCGCGACAACATGTCCTCTGATCGTGGACCTACCTCGGTTCCCGATGCGGTATCAACGTACCATCAATCGCCTTTCCAGCGAGGGGTTATCTGTTTCCTGCAGGTCCGATCCTGCCTCACTATCTCTCTCTCTCTCTCGCTCGCGGTCGGCCCCAGCTGGACCTGAAGCTCGCGGGCGCATTAGCATCGAACGGACTGGTTTGGAAACGATCAACATCCTGCCAGCGGTCAGCGATATTAGTTTTATAATTCTAAATTATTTGATTCACTCTGACGTTTATCATCCGGGCGTATCTTAATAATTTTGAATTTACCGTAATTTATTGCGTTTCAAATTAGTGATCCGCATTCATTTGGGGATGGATTCTGGTGCTCTGGTGCGGCTCCGGTCACCAAGAAAATGGGCGGCAAAGAGGAGCGAACGAGATTTTTATTTATTTCACCCAACGACAAAGAGTGAACCCCGTGGTGGACCTTTCAGGTATTCGAGGGGCGCCCAAAGATGTGGACGGGATCAAAGATTTGGTTTCGGATCGTCGCCAGGTGGTTGGTCGGTGACGCCTCCAGATGTCGCACTTCCGTTGACAGAGTGTCGACCGGCTTGGGTTGATGCATCATACACTTTGAAATCTTTAACTGACGCTCCGTTTTCCGTAATTAGCGTGAATGAATGTGGAATCTGGGGCCATTCACTTTAAAAAGAATTTTATAACTAATGATTTATATTTTGCTCTTACTGATTTATGTTGCTCTTTAAAGTATTTAATATGTGTGATGATTCATTAGCGTTTTGTATGTTGTGATTCCTCTCCTCTCTTTAGGCAATCAAGCACAGCTTTTAAGCTTTTATTGCCTTTTGGAAATGCAGCGTCACTTCTTGAACATATCTTGCTTTAGCTAGGATTGAATTATCTTAAGATCATTCATAGTAACCCCTTATTTCTTGCATTCCTTCATGCTTCAATCGACAATACCTAAAAAGTCAGGTAGCTTATAAATAAATTTGAATAAATAGGTTACAGTGAGTAACAAAACGAGAGAGCAAAAGACTGCACGTATTATAAGGTGTCAAAATTAATTAAAATTTTCCACTTGTCACTGGCAGCTGCTGAGACGGACAGGACCGCGCTCAAAAGAAAGCACTACAATTGTTGCGCCACACAGTCGATAATGTATTTATGTGCCAAACAGCTGTGAAGTGATGAAAAATTCCACTCAACCGTGCCGTGGAAGGTTAATGGTACGAAAAAGTGGCCCCCGTAACGGCAAGTAGGTTTTTCCGGTGTGTCAAAATTGACAGTTCCAGTTCCTGGATGGTTGGAAAACGGGAAAAACGTGCAATGCAATGGCGGTAGGCAGGCAACTTGTGCCGAGCATCGTCTTTGGCCGGGACGGGAACGAGCAATCAGTTGAGTGGATGGCAGGTTCGCGACATAACTATCAGTCCTGCCCTGCACGCCCCAGCCCAGCGCTGATGAGCTCAGGGCCAAAGCACGGGTCGCCGATTTCAATGGAAGGTGGTGGTGGTGAAAAGACAAAAGCCATCACCGGGCCTTATGCTGAGTGAAAAGAGGTTTCAAAGTGCATTGGAACGTAGCTGCAAGCCCCGGCCAGCTGTTTCCGGTTGCGAAGGTGCACCGCCTCGGAGCGTCTTTTGCGGATGGCCAACGCCGGTTACTACACAACCCGAAGTCAGTCGGTCGAGAAACATCAACGCGTTTGGGTAAAAATGGAAATGCGGCGTTCGGTCGGACGCTCGCTCCCAACTCGAGTTCCTTATCAGTATTGAAGCTTTTCCAGTGACAGGATTCACCGCCACAACACCTTGACAACTGAAACGGGCGGGTGGGAAATTTATGCTTAATGCTGCCCCCGCTGATCTGGGCCCCGCCATCGAGTGAACTTTCACAACTCTCACTAGGTGCTCCCGTCTCATTAGGCTCTCTTGCTGCAGTTGCGAGTTGGCAGTGCTCGACGGTGCTGTGGGGAAAATGTTAAACATTCTTTGCCATCGGCAATGGCTAGAATTTCAATAAAGGACGACGGCGGCCCAACTGACGGCCAGGGCAAATGAAACGTCACGGCTGTGGGAGCATTTAACGTAAGGAAAGTTCATGTTTTGCCAGATCGAAACAATGAGCATGGAGATTGATTAAAAGTGTCTCGCGGAATGTTCCAAACTGTTCCAAACATTGGCTTTATACATCAAATATACACAAGGTGCACTGACCTCAGTCTCCTGATTGTATGTAATTTATATGAAAAATATAAAGCTAAAAATAAAATTTCTTTTGCCAATAGCAGAACAATTAAAATACCTAATTATTCTGTTTTTTAAACATAATTTTCTTAGCTGAGCATCGGTTTTATTCGTAATCACTGTTTGTTAAAATAATTACGTCGACTGTTCGGTGCTACTTTTTATCGCTAAACTACACCAACAACCGCGCACCAACAAGGATAAGGACCGAGTGTCCTTCGGGAGCCACCCGCTTGAATCCCCTTTTTCTAATCTCTCGTAAGGACGCAATTCACACACATTCTCGATTCGATCCGGTTTGGCTAATTAATGAGCAGGAGAGGGCTGCCGTGACAGCTGTGTTGAGCATGGTCAAGACAAATTGGGAAAATTAGAGAAACACTGTGGAAAACTTTGACAAACACCGCTCGAGAGCTCATCATCATCATCAACGGCCGTCTGTCAACGGTCCTCGGGCCTCGATCCCTGGGTTAACAACCACCGCCGCTGGCCGCCACTGGCCAGAACCCCGGCAGGAGGATGGCAACCTGTCGGCCACCGGAAGCGATATCTGAACAACTGTCCCGCTCACGTGTGATCATGTGTATGTGTGCGTGGTTAGGTTTATGCGAGAACATGTCATCATTCGAGATGCCGCGCGCGCTGTCACTGTCCACCGCTGAAGGAAGGCCGCCTCCGGGATCTGTAATCGGCCATTTAATGCTGATGGCCGGGCATTAGATTGTCCTTTCGCTTGTCCTTTTCCGGTCGCCGGCCAACGCAGGATTCAACATCAGCATTCACCGATGTGAAGGCTGCGCTGCTTCGATTGTCATCGTCAGGCCGATGAAAAGTGTCGTCGTCGTTGTCGCCGTTGTCTCCCGTAGTTAGCTGAGCGCGCCCGGACACTGCACCATGTTGTGCATCAAGCATTATGCGTTTATGAAATTGTTCTTCACGAAATTCATGTTTCTACACGTGCCCTACACCGGCAATTATTCGTTGAGCCAACCGCACTCTGAAAAAAATAGTTGGAAAATATGTAAAGTAATCGGACTTATTTTAGCCACCGCTCGGTCCCATAGTGTGGGCCAGTTCTGGTGCACAAAATGGCCGTTTCCGTATTCATGCTTTCTTTCCGCTGTCGACACCATCCCCATCATCATCATCATCGTCACGATTCTGGAAGCCAGGCCTGTGTTGTAGTAAAAAAAAAGACGAACACGGTGATATCCATACCAATATCGAGCTTCGGCAGCGCGGCCACGGGGCCTCGAAGGGTTGCGAGATTTGCCGGAGTAGTTCACTTGACACAGGTCCTTTGGCAGGGCTGGTGAGTGTTGTGCGCTCGAATCGTCCTACATATGCGGCACAAAAAGATTGACTCTGACGGCAACGGCCGTCCTGTCCTGTCCAAGTCCAAGCTGGCGTTGGCGATGATCGGTGGCGGAAGTCTATTAACAGTGGAAAAAGGAAGTGGCCGTCAGTCGGTGGTCTGGCGTGTGGTGAACCGGGGAACGGTGCGCGGGGTACCGTCCCTGCTAAATAGATCCACCGGGCCCGTCGCCTGTCATTGGCGCGAGGGACGCTTAAGCGCCCGAAAGGACCCGCATTATCCGTTCGTTCAGCAGAGACCAGCCGCCGTTGCCGCATCCGCTTTGCGGATTGAGATCCGTACGATGACGGCTGGCGGTTATGATGACGATGATGGCAGTGGAGATGTAACTTCCCCGGGGCCGCCCTTTACTCTCCTGTTACTCCGAACCCTGCCGAGCCCCACCGGTCAGCAGAACAATGGAGACCGATGCACTAGGCAGTGTGCGAGATGTGATTGGGCGGAAAAGTGGGCAGTCAGCACAGTGAGTGAGCTTGCTCACGAAGTTTCACAATTAAAATGTGTTCTAGGCCCTCGTCCACCCACCGGCCCTGCCTCGCCCTGCGAAGGCGCAAATAATGGGCTTCCGGCTTCGGAGGTACAGTTTTGTCATTGTAAGCATCCCAGCGAAAAGCGAAAAGACATGAGTTGAGTTGACAGACGGACGAATATAATATGTCATGTTTATTACAACATCATGCGATGCGCACCAGGATGCGCCCACCTGCACGAGGCGAGTCGAGGTCCTGAGATGCAGTTTGCTGGTCCCTGTCAGCTTCACGTTCAGTTGCGCACCTTCGGGGCCGACCGGACGATGTGTGCCGTGTGACCTCAAACGTCAGTTCTCGGGCTCATCATCTCGGTCGGGACGCATCAGGGCCTCAGCTCGGGCCTTATGCTTAATGAAACAGGTATGGGCCAGAAGCGTGAAGGATGCTTTCGGTAGAAACCGGCACATCCAGCCGAGCCAGATCAGCCAGAAGATGTACTTGGTTTACATGGCATGTGGAACACGGCCGTGCTGTGTATTATTCTAAGGACCTAACGAAATCTCGATGTTCACGTGCTTAATAAAGCTTAAAATTATATCCAGTTTTTTTATATCACCAATTTTTGTTTAATGTTTGAATTTTCTTCCTCTGACAGTGGAAGCTCTCATGAATGGCGATTCAAGTTTTACGTTTTTATGCAATACTTTAGGTTGACAGATTTTTCGTGAAGTGAAAAATGAATCAAGCAAGTTAGCTAAAAATGTCAGCAAATGTGAAGCAAAATAATAGTGGCAAACATATTAATAGTTGAACTTGTGAAAATCGTAGCAATATAAAAAAAATAAAAAATGTACCCGTAAGAAAGATGAGTCATTCGTTGAAATGTTGCACAAAGTAATACAAATCCAGAAGAACCAGAGTAACATTTACTATTCTAAAAAATTACTTGCAACTTGATGTTCCATCGATACGAGTAAAATATCACCCGAAACATGGATGATAGTTGTTTTTGTCCGCAGTGAACCAGAATACTATGCCACTAGAAAACACCCAATTTTAATAGATTCTTCAGCTCCACTACAAATGCACGACAAGCAACAGAAACAGCGTCTTCACGACTCTCTTTCAAAACATGCGTTTTTCGGACCATCGTTCGTTGCGTTCAGGTGATGCAGTTCGTTGCAGTCTTCCAACCCGAAGACATCCATGACAACCGTGCAACGAGCAAGTGACCCTTCCTGTTGGGTCGAAAGGCACGTTTCAGGTTCCCACATTGTTGCGGGACACGACGAAAGTCACCTTGGCACCGGGACGAAACGAGGAACCACTGTGCAGGCCCCACCACGGCCACTGGCCGCTCAAGCCACAATTAGTACCAGTTGTGGAGGAATCGCATAAAATATGATTATTAATTTGCGTATGAATAATGAGGCAAACATTTTTTCACGTGACTGGATCGTATTTATCACCGCCCTTCGGAGACACTTCGTTGACGTGTTTCGCGACGGTCCCCAGCGTCCCGTTCGCCCGTTTTGCCCGCCCAGGGCCAGGACGAGTTTGGCGAGTTTCCCTGGGTCGCCGTGTTTCCACTTCAGTTGGTGGGTCGAATTTCCGTTCCTTCGTTCTTTTCGTCAACGACCGAGTTCGGTTGTGGTGAACATTGTCGATGATGCGGGCACCTTGGCCAGTGCTTGGACGGCTCCTGGTAGGGTTCAGTGCGTTTGTGCAAGACCTGCATCAAGTGTCAGTGTTTCCGCACGCTTTCTAGTGTCTAGTGAATAGAGAATCCTACTATTTCTACTATTGGTATTTGTTGTGCTATTTTCATTTTGTCTCTCACAGAATGGTATTCTGGAATTTGATTACATAAATAAAAAATACAGTCAAATGAGGTATCGTCAATTAAACGAAACTTATAAATTTCATTAAAATTTTTGACAGATTTTTCTTTTAAAATAAAAATATAAGCTTTACAAAGCATATCAATGTATCTCTAAAGACTATTAACATCACCTTCAAATGATGTCTGTTACATCGGTGTTCTTTTACGACTTATCGGTTTGTTTCGTGGCCATCCACCCACATGGTGACGTCCCCACGTTACAGCCCACGATTAATTGGCGATCGATACGAGTTCTAGTTTCAACAACTAAACTGCATCCCAGTCCCCACTGTGGCTAATGTTTCAAACAAATCCAAATACATTCCCATCTTTATGACCATTGTCTCCACATAATCACGATAATGAGCACGGGGCAAGTTAGTTCCGTGGCGGGCTTGTGCAACAGCACCATTCGGCAGCATTTGCGCACCGCGGCCCAACCAATAATTATGACTAATCAGTAGTTTACACTTTATTCAAAAAGATTACCCCGTAATTGGCAGGGATCATTAAATTTGTGATGGCAGTAAACAATTTAATAGTCGCACACTGGAAGCCCATTTTATTCGCGTGCTTTTTTCTCTCTCTTCAGTTTTTAATGCACATCACGCGCATTGCCGGCCAACCCGGGCTTAATGGCCGGCCAGCAGGACCACGTTACTCGCGAGTAACGCGGACCCCCCTGAGTGAGACTGGACCGGGTGGTAGCATAAAAGTTGTCACAAATCTAACTGCAATCGATCGGCATTTTACGGCTCACACGGGCCAACTGTTCCTGGCCATGTTTTTTGGTCACGGCCCCCCCACCCGCCACGAGCATCGGCGATGGGCGGTGTTATCGGCCCCGCAGGGATGCGTAATAAAACGCGGCCACTTTGAATATTTTATGCGTCCCGAGCGGACGCTGGGACGCGACTTTTTGCGCTTGCGTTAATGTGTTTACGCGTAACATGATTACGCGTGGAACCAACATCCCGGCAGCTAATCAGTAGAAAATCACAAATTAAATATCTAGAGCACCACACGGACCACGGTGGCCTGTGACGAGTACGGTAGCTCCCCGCGATCCTCCCAGTACCCAGTTCGAGCCGCAGCTCCGGTCCGGTGCGATGTAATGAAGTGAACGCACAGCATAAACATGTCCGGGCAGAGCCAATCGCTAAATTGGTGGCCGGGAAAAAGGGATCAAGCTGGGCCGTGGGATGTACACCGAACCGGCCCGAACCGGAAGCTTTTCGCCAACGGAAACAACGAAACATGTTTTCTGCCCGCCACAATCGAATCAGCGGTAGAAATATTGACAACAATCATCATAAAGTAGGTGGCATTAGTGGGTAGAGTCGGGCCCACACCGTCAGTGATTATGGGCTGTGCGCCAACACTGCGCCGTTGCCCGGTGCGTGAGGTGCTTCTAATGCGGCGCCATTTCTTCGTCTAACGCACACAGAAACACTCCCGGGGCGTGTTCCGGGGACGCTTGCTGTAGCGGTTCATTTTTAATTTCGCTGCCTTTCAGGCTCCGGTTCCAACGGCAGCCCGGAGTACTTCTCATCAACCGTTGGCGCTTCGGAAAGCGATTAACATCACAATTTATTGGACGTTGATGGACGTGTTCGACGTTGGGCCGGGCCTGTCGAACCACGTGGACCACGGTAGCTGCTACGGTCCCTGGGCCGAATGATCCATCGATCCTGCCGGGTCCTGCCCGGCGGCTGGCCGTGGCGTTGTAATGACGGACACCATTCAAATGCGAGCGAAAATTACATAACCATAAATTGTCAATTTATCGCCCTTATTTATTCATTGGGCTGTCCGTCGGCCGGTCGGTTGGTCGGGCTGCGGGCTGCGGGCCCGGGGCTCATCCTGTTTCCGGTGCGTAATGACCGGTGAGTGCCTGCGAACCGCGAAGTGGATGCGTTTCGGTGGCTCGGTGATGGTGTAACGTCTCGAAGGTTTACTTGAAGTGTCCGGGATGTAGGGTAAGTTGATGTTATTGCCGCCCAGCCACACCTTTGGTGACAGGCCACTGGCCACTGACAGGAACAGGACTAGTTTGCGGACCGGACGTTTGTGTTAAAAATGAGGAAAGAAAATGATTATGAAAATCATTGTCTATGATACTTCGTATTTTAACAAATTTAGTATATAGTGTTTGGGATTAATAAGAAATGATCAATCCGCTTATGAAGACAAACAAGAAGTCTCTATATTGTACATAACTACTAAACTCCGGTTTGTCTAAAATTGCTCCTATCTTTGGGAATATCAAGCTCAAGAAAAGCTCATTCGTTGAAATTGAAAGAATTCCTGAGCCGAAACATTATCCATCCATGGAAATGTAGCAAATTTCATCCGTGGCAAACCACGGAGTTTCGATCCGGTTCGGGTTCGACCGACCTCTGCCTCATTTTTGCCTCGCACCCTTAGGAGCGTCTTAGCTCCGTCAAATTCTGTGCACGATCCTAGAACGAATCATTTGGAACTGGACAATTTCGTCTCGGTTGGAACCCGAACTAGCAATTCTCGAAATGTGCTGAAATGCTTTTTGGGCATTTTTCAGAAAATTGAAATCTATTATCGGCCGGGCGCCTTTTCCAGAGAGCCCATTGGCCACACTTCAATTCCACACCCAACGGAGAGCCATCACGAGTTTGATGGTCACAAGTTAACGGGCGGTGCAAAAGTTGTGTTAATTACGGGGCCGCGGCCGCCTTGAAAGTGTCAACTTTTCGTCGCAGTTGGATTTTATCAAATCGGTGTCGAGGACTTTTCGGTTCAGCTTCGCTAAGTATCCTGCCACACGGAAAGGGGCACAGGACAGCGGATCCTGATGATGCCTTTTGAAAGGGTGGCTTGGGAAAAACAGTTAATTCAGACACCCTAGAAAGGATTTTTTTGTGAAAAAAAAGTTACGAATAATTAAATCTAAAGAAATCTTCGTCGGGAAACCTGGGGCAGGCGATATGGAAATGGAGTCGTTCGAAAATGATAATCCTGGAAACTGGATCTGTGAACGAATGCCTGCGATGACACTTGGGTAACCGAAATGGCCTTCAAGCAGCCTTCAAGCGACTGTCAGCGCAGGACAGTTGAAGTCCGTCGAGTCGTGCTGTCGCAGTCCACTCGGCTCGAGAAACAATAGACATTGCGAGACGCAAATAATACAGCCATTAAGATTACTTCACTGCAAGCAAAATGCAACCGAGAAGAAAGCTCTTTGGTGTCTAATCAAGAACATCACGGAAATCTTGAGCAGGACCGTCCGTCCTGGCCAACCGTCACTCCGACTCCGAGGAGAGATGGAAACTATTCTCATTGCTTTCCGATTCAGTTCGAGTTCACTTTTTCATAAATTGTGCCTGAGCCATTATTTATATTGTTTTAAAAAATTTGTAAAATAAAAGCTTGCTGGACATTATTAACTATTCCAACGACAAGGACTGTGAAAACGGCATTGAAGAAGGACATGTACATTACGAACTCAGGAACTTCCGTTTTTTTGCTCTCATCGGTTTGGCCACATTCAATCATCCAATCTTGCAAGGGATTCCATTTTTCTTGAAATTTTATACGTTTACAGTAGTCAGTTTTGTAACATTGACCGACTTTTGCCGGTATGCTTTCTATTTTTAATCATCGTGTCTTCAAAATGTTGCATATCTTAAACATGACATAGTTTGTTTTATTGTTGCCCTAATTGTTTGCGATCCTTTCGCAAAACGTCTCCGGCACCACCAAGCACGACAGATGGCACCACGGTCCGGCGACTCCGGCTCTCTCCCCCACGGTGCATCATCACCGAAAGGATGGCCAAAGTGAAGCTTTCGGAGCACACTTCACTTTCGAGAAAACAACAGCCTGATCAGGAGAACTCGGAAGAAAGATGCTGGCGGGCGGGACCCGGACCAGCATGGGTTCCGCAGACCGGAATTTCTCATTTCGCTCGACCCTGCTTCCAGTTTGCGCTGTTCTTTCTGTCTCCGGACCGCCTCCTGCTTTTGGTCCTTGTTCTCTAGGCCGTGCCCCGCTTTTGCTGCTGATGAGTTGGTCTGAATGATCCATTAGCAGGCCCATCTGGTCGTGGGGGGATCGCGCCCCCGTGTGTGGGGTGGAGGTAATGTGTTGCCCGGTGACACCAGAGACAGTGCTTGTCTTCCGGTGAGGTGAGCCGGTTCACATGGCACCAAACCCATTCATCCCCACTCCGTCCGGCATGCAGATCGCAGCGGATCGCTTTGAAATGCTCCGAATATCCTTGTGTGGCCACTCACCGTCACACCCTCGCACACACACATACACACACGGCGATACGGGGCATTCTTTCCCACTTTCGTCTGATGGATGCTAATGAAACTCAAAGCATGGCCCAAGGGTGCTATAGCTGTCTTAAATAGTCTTGACAGTGGTAGAAACAACAATATCTTTTGCCAGCACTTCCGGTGGCAGAACCGGGGCTCGACTGGCCGCCGGCGCCGATAGGGAGGGCTCGACCTGAATCCTGCAGGCCGTAATGAAGTTGCATCCGGGTCCGTCTACGGTCCGTCGGCCCAGCCCGGTTCCCCGGATAGTGTTGCTATCAATTTGCTGATGCCAACATTTCTTTGGTCACCGGGACCGGGACGGACACTGGGCGCCAGCCGTTATTGGGGGGCGGCCGGTACGCTACGCTCAAGCCGTGTCCCTGCCAGTGTCAGGATGCATTAGCACGGACATCGAAACCGCCGGCCGACCCGCCACACGGCTATGGCAATTCGTCTTTTGTCTCGCTGGATGTCTTCGCTTCAAAGAAACGAACGGGGCCCATTCACTGGGCCCACCCTGGGACGGTTCTTTCGATCTGTCACGGTAAACGCAATCTGCATTAATTTTGCCATCACACGGTCCTTCGGTTGCACTTTTTTCGTTTCCTTTTAGTCCTTTAAAACACGTTGGTAGAGAACTATAAAAAATACATTGTGTTCGGAAAGAGAGAACTGAGGCTTTACTTGGGGATGAATTTACTCTTTGGCTTAGTATATTAATTCCAGAATACTATTTTTAGCAAACAGTTATCGAAATGTGTTAAATTTTAAGAAATTTAAATTTGTTCACATAAATTCATTGCGCCTCATTTAGAGTAATCCTCCATGACAGCCTTTTAACAATGCTTCAAGAAGTTTGCAAGAATTACCACAACTTTAATCAGCCTCTTTTTTGACGTGTTATGAGTATCAATGCTTTGCTGTGGTTGACATGTTGCTCATCGGTTAATGTAGCTTTAGGTCTACAGTTCTTTGCGGACATTCGTTTACTATTCTATAAAATTCGATTTTTCTTGCTCTTAATCGACAATTTTATTCACATTGGCTTTTTAAAATTATATTAATTATTGATATTTATTATAGAATTTATTATGAATGAAGCATTTAATAAATTAAAAAATAGAAATGACAAACTTTCGCTTCCGAGAGATTCGATTTCGACTTCGTTAAATGTGTCATCGATTTTTTATCAGATTTAAAATCATAAAAGAAATTGATTAATTTGATTGATTATCAACCTGTAAAAATGAAATCAACAAAGTATAAGATAAACTCCTTTCGAGTACTTTCGGTGGGCCCAAAGCAAAGCCAGGCCGTACCATGTTCCGCTTCCGCTTTTCGGTAGCAAAAACCCGATCTCAGCATTATTCAGCAGAACAGTGCTTTCGCAGTTTATCACCTCGCAATCAGCACGTACACGGGCTAATCTCTTGCCCGGATACTGCACCTACAACGTACTGCACCGTGCAGTGGCTCTGCACGCAACAATCGCAACAATCATCCCCAAAAGCCTCGTCCCACATCATGGCGCGCGAAGTAAACAAGCAAATCTCACATTCCGCAAATCAAGAAGACAAATTGCTCCTTCTTCACCGAAGGCAATCATCAGCGCGCACCGCGCGCATCGTCCTGCGGCGCTACGAATCCTGCAGCGGCCCCGGCAGCATCTGCTTTCATCTGTCTGCGCTTCACGGGCCGGGCGTCCCGGTGTGGACTATCTATTTTTTGCCTCCTTGGCGAGGCCACCGCTCGTTTGTGGTCCATCAGACCCCTGCCCCCTGGTGTATGGATCGGCGGCAAAGTGCACGGCACAAAATAATATATCACGGCCGTGAAGCAACATGTTGCTCTCTGCGGGCGCCCGGCCCGTCGAGCGAGGCAACGCAACGAGCCTCCGAAAACCTGACAAATGAATGAGGTGTTTCGGTTTTAATTTACATTTATTCGCTTCATGCCCATGCCTCAGCGTCAGGCGCGCGTCACGGAAGGATGCAAAAGGGGCACACACAAGGAGGAGGGCCAGGACACGCCGGCTCTCTGGCAAGCTCATCTGGTTCCGTCATCGTCGCATTCGTCGACGTCAACAATCGTCCGATGGCGGTGGCGACGACGACCAGCGTGGTCTGTTTGGGCTGTTTTTTCCTCGCTCAGTGCAGCGTCGAGTGCGAGTCCTTAGCAAGGACTCACTGCACTGCACCGACCACCGAAGTGCACTCGGTGCGGGCGATGGATGCGTTTGGGCGCACGTTGGCCAAACGACCGTCCGCCGGAGTAGTTCAATTGTGTCCATCATCATCATCATCATCATCCGGGGTCTCGTCATTGCAGGACGAACTGATGGTGCACTGCGAAACGGACACAGCCTGGATGGTAAACAACCGCACCGGGCGTTCTCGTCAACGCATAAACGATGGCGATGGTGACCGCGCGCTGCGTCGTGATAAAAAAGGACCAGACCTCACAGCACCGTGTTATCCTTGGTGCCAATGGAAATAGCGAGAAAAGAAGTACAAAGTGCTGGCTAGCGAGCTAGAGTCGGATGTTTGAACGGATTTTTTTTTTCGGAACGACCGCTAAAGAGATTCTGTTATGTCGAGAATCTCTTACCCAAACATTGGTCGTAGGTGTAGACGAATAGGCAACAATGTTGGTGTTGGTTTTTGGGGTTATGTAAAATATAACCTGTTGAAACGATCCGCGATCAGCTACTATTTAGCAGCTCGTCAGTCAGTCGTAGCAGTTCCAGAATTCCGGGGTCTGCTCACTTTCGGTTTATCTTTACAACTTGCCCCAACAGACGCGAGAAGATTCCTATGCAAATGTAGCGTTCTCGGTAATTCTCACCTGGGGCAGCGCATGAATGAATTCGGTTCATTGTACGATGTTGGATTGCATTACTGGCCAATAATTTATGTTGCTGCGTAGTTAGGGAGTGTATTCATGGGAGGCAGGACAATCACGGTCTGGTCTGTCTGGTATGATCACTACGAAGCCACAGGAAGTTGTCGCTTACCGCTACTGTTTCATTCTTTTTTAAATCAATTAAAAACTGGCCACATAATTGTTTATCAGTGTGTCTGAAAAGTGAGAATAAAATCGTTTTTAAATTCCGTAAAAGTCAGTTTAATAGAAAAATAAAAATTAGTTCGTTTTTAATAGGTGAAAAGTGGATTTAATTTATAAGTTTTATTATTATTAGAACGAAGAGAGAAATATATGGCACCAGTTTACATTTTTGCTCTCAAATTTATATGCACTCTCAGGGTTCGAACTGACGTCTTTCGCGTAGAAACCGATTAATCGATGAAAAAGTATAATTTACTTATAGATTAAATTCTTTATTATTAAGAGTTATTCAAGAAAACGATTATAAGCTTCGAGAAGAAATTGAAAATGAAGTAGAAAAATCTGGTCGGTTTCGTTATGAAGGAAGGATAGTTGAAAATTGCTTCACATTTATCCATTTCAAAATTTGAGTCAATCCCAGTTTTAAACAGGCTCTTAACAAACTTAACAAAACTAGTTAAGCTAACGGACAGTAATATGATCAATAATTCAACCAAAATTCCGAAAAAAAATGTTTCTTTGCCTCGGCCACGTAAGCTCTAAAGATGCACACTACCGATCGTCGGTTTCTGTAGCATTTGGTGCACCGTCGACGCAACTGCAGCTGGAACGTTGTTCTTTGTCGGCCGACGGGCAAAAAACAGGCAAATTGAAATCGGGAAATAAATGTCTTATAATTAATTATCGGTAATATATTGCAAATTCATAACTCATACACACAATACTTGCAAAGCCTCGCAAATTTTGCGTTGCCCGCCAATCGGGGCACCATTCCCGGGGACGGAGCTTGACACTCGTGCGCAAGCTTAACGCAGTCCCCGGTGACTGTTTTGCGAATCCTTGGTCGGCCTTTTGCAAATGTTGAACAAATTCAAGGCGCTCGGGAATTCGCGTTCGAATCAAGCAGATTGCCCGAGTGTTTTGTTATCTGCTCTACTACACGCTTGTCGTTAGGTGTTCGCCCATATGTGAACGCCTTCCGTAGTCTTAGCCCCCACCCGATCGGTGCTCGGTTATGCTGGCCAATCGCCGTAGCGCCGTACAATCAAACCATCATCAACATACGCCACGTTCGCGGTTCGCCCACCAATCACACACAGAGCAGCCGCAGTAAGAGGCATTCCTGGCGGGGTGAAGCAGAACGGCGGGGCGACAAAGGCCTAGGCCCGACCACCACCACCCGATATTAACAACCTTCGAGTTATGATAAATGAAATGTTTTCAATCAAAGAGCGAGCGAGGCGCACACCTTAAGCCAACCGTCCTGAAGAAAGACGGCGCACGGAAACGGAATGGAAGCGAACGATCGCTTTTGGAGTTTGGGGTGCACGAGGGGACTACCCCTCCCGGAGGGGGTCTATGCTGGTCAGTGGCTTCGCTCTACCCGGTCCCCGGCCCGCGTGTCGAAGAAGAAGTCACCGCGCTCGAGAAGGCTCAAGAAAAATGGCTGACTGATGAAACGGACCGAACCGCACCACGATCCTCGGCGGCGGCGGCGAAGGCGGTGGTGGGTGGCACGGAGGGGAGACCTCGAAGCGGACCGACCGAAAGCGAAGATTATGAAAAAACACGACGACCGACATTTTAATTTACGAGCATCAGTAATCGGACTCCTTCAATTTCAGTCCGTTCCGTTCGTCACCCTTCAGCGTTCGTCGCGACCCACCCGCCGCCGATCGAAGCTCGGGCGGGGAGGCACCGGTCCGAGGTTTGTCATAAATCGACGTCGCGAGAGATGCCCCTCCCCGCCCCCTCACACCCTTCTGGTCATGTCATGTTGCTCGAGCTTTCGTGAGATCGTCGCGCCGTGACGACGCTCTGGTAGCGTCGAGCGTGGCCGCCATTAGCCACCGTCCTCATCACACCCCGTGCGTGTTGTGGCCCCCGGCGGCGGGCGGAGGTTCGTGGGGAGGCTCGTGGCCATGGCTGACATCGCACCGTGATCGCCATTTGATCGCCTCCCTTTTGAGCCAGCAACGGAGCCCGCGGACCCCGGAGAGGCTTCCCGCTGGGCGATGAATGGCCATTTGGAAAGCTGATATGGTTATAATTATCTCGCTCTCGGCTCTGAGCAGCTGATGCAGCCGGGCTTCTGGAGGAGGATGGTCGCTAGAAATGGGCTTTGCGATGGCTCCCAGGCTCCGACTTGGAGCGGCCTAAAAGGATTTCTGGTCGGGTGAGACCAGCGAGATGTACGCTTAGCCGAGCGTCTTAGGCCGTGTCATTGGTCACGCAGCCGTTTGATTGAGATCTCACGGATAACGACTGCGAGAGAGAGAGAGAGAGAAAGAGAGAGAGAGAGAGAGAGTTCAAAGATTGCGTGCACTCAGTTATGCGCTTCCGAAACTCGCATTGCGTGTGAATGTCTTGAAGATCCTTCCGGGATGGCGCAGTTTTACTTCGAGTTCGACACATAACTGAATTAGTTTAAATGCCATCTATAAAGCAGCTCTTGTCATTGGTAGATGAACTAAAGCCTCATTTAGTGCCTTTACTGTAAATAAACCCAATAGCTCGACTTTGATCACTATTTGAACGAAGTCTAGCTATTTATTTAATCATTATTTTTTATTGGAATGCTTTTATTAAATTGTGGATGATATGAGTTATGTTACTATGTTCAAATGTATATTATAAATACTACATGATGTTTTATCGAAATGAATTATTTATTTTAGGTGATGTTTGATCGAAGTTCATTTATTTAAACATGAGTCGATGCAGGAACCAATGGACTGTAGCAACTTTAGGTATGAGTCAAACATTTCGGGAAGCGTTTTCCTGCCTTTAACAGAAGACTTCAACATTTCTAAGTCAACCTAAGCTCATTGATATATGTTCCGGAATGCATTCGTTTGTCATCTTCCCGTTTAATACTTCCTATCCTTTAAAGTGTGTGGTTTTTCACCAAGTCACCAATTTCATCAATTATGTGCAGTCCAGAATGCTCCAAGTCCGAGTATGACAAGTCGTAAGTGACGTGTTATGCGCGGCCATTCTCTGCCAAAGGGAAACCCTTTTAATATAATAAAATGAACATTTATAATTTAAGTTATCGCCTCGCCTCGTCCACAGCCAACCCCTATCCAGCAACTCCGACATCCCTTCAGATAGTTACAAATGTGTCATTTTTCGCTTCACCTCTTCGAACGAACCAATCGAACGTGTCCCATCATTCTTGGGTTCGCCCATACCCAACATCACCAATCAACATTACGTGACTATTCTTTTGAAGTGCACATGCAGATGAAGTGTGTCAAGTCGAATAACATTTTCCAGAAAATATTTCCCTGGCCGTCGGGTGGGAAGCAACGGCGGGGCGTCGGGAGGAAGCTGTGGGTGCAACATATTCGTCCGTTAAAATAGTGTAGCTCTGAAAGGGCGAGCGTACGGAGGTTACTTAGTGGTACGTGTCGGTGAGCATGGGTTGGCAAGTGTCGCTTCATGATCACCTTCACTCAATCTGTAAATCCCCGACAGCGTCTCCCACCCAAGGGTAACCCGTCCCGACATCAGCAGCCCTCGGCAGCCATTTGCTGACCAGCAACCGCACGGTAAAGTCATCTCGTGCAAGTCTCAGTGGTCTGGCCACTGAGCTGTCAGGCGACAAAGTGACAGCCTCTGTAACGCTCGGACATGTGGGAGTTTTTGATGCAGCTCGAGTTGTTTCCCCTCTCGCTCCATCTCCCTTTCTCTCTTTCTCTCTCTCTCCCTCTTTCTCTGTGTTAGTTATTTTTATACTTTCTTGCAATATCCCCAACACGCCCGGCATCGCCCAAAACGGCGAGCACGTGGGAAAGTGAGAAAGTTTTGCAAAATTATCAATCTCCTCATTGTGGCCATATGCTCAATCTGTTGGCAGCCTCCACCCGCCCTTGGGCCCATTCACCTTTCGGACTACTTGCCGGGCGGCCGGAGTTTGTCCCAGGATGCAAAGAGATGGTGACTTCTCCCACTTCCGGAACTCCCCGGAGGTTGTGAGCTGTTTTGACGTTTTATTGAAGAAAAATATATTTTCCCTACTGACCCGAGCAGGTCTGCCAGTCTTGCTTATATTTACCCTCGAAGATTACGATTTCGGTTAAATCCGAGCATCTTTAATTGTGCTGAACAGTCTGCAGAAATTGTTTTCGAAATGCGTTCTCTTACAAAGGCTGGAGTAGCGATACATTCAGAGATTCGGAAACTTCCATTTTATGGAACAATTCAACAATCATGTAAGAGTTTTTGAATTTAAATTTGAATTGCGCTAAATATTATTGATTGAAAATGTTATACTTCTTTTCTAATAAAGAGCGATCATGAAAGAGATTCCCACTCTCTTTTGACCGTAGATAACGCCTGCAAGAACCATTTGAAATTGATTGGAAATCAGTGAAATTGATTGGAATTTAAAAAAAATTCTAGCACAACATAACTCACTCACAAAGTACTCCAATTGAGTTATACAAAAACCTTCGAGGGATCTCATTCAGAAACTACACTTCAGTATATTTTTTGAACTCTTTTAAAGCAATACAATGAAGGTTGACCGAGGAAAAAAAATATAAAATTTCTATAAGTTTGCTGCATGAATTTACATACATATGAACCTAATGATTTTATGACCTGATTCGATATTGATTGAACGTAGTCATTACAATTTCTTTAGCGCTTTAAGCTCCTCAAAGATGTTATCAGCTCTCCAAAACGATCATTGTAAATATGCTACTTGAAACTTTCTTTAATGAAGCTGGCACAGTTTCTCTTTCGAGGAACTTACCGTATTCCATTCCGCCATCGTGAAAAATTTATTGCATCCCAAAAGGAAGCATCCGGACGGAGTGAGTGTAGTGTTCATTCTTCAACCCGCACAAAACCATGTGACAGTGTAATTGAAAACATAAAAATCTGTCATGTTCAACATCGTCTGATCGATCGTTCGAAAATTAAATTTCTCCCACATGAGGGCTGTGACAGACTCACTACGGAAAGCAGAAAATAAAAAGCAAAATCCTTCCCGTCATTAGCCGGCAGCTCCTTCGGAGGTCTCGGCACGTCGTGTCCTTTTACACCCCCTCCCCACCCCACGCACACACGGGCGGGGGCCCAGGTCTCTTATGGAGGTGGCCACCAAGCTGCACGCTGTAACCGGAGCAGTCAATCAAAAATATTCCACCATGACGTGCACCGCACCGAAGGGATGAAAAGTTTTCCTTCGAGCTGTAAGAAAACATGGCGAAAGAAAAGCTGACGAAAAAGGCGGGAAAAATGAGCCGAAGTTCGTGAGAAAAGCCCTGGGTGGGTCCTGGGCCCGAGGGCGCTACGTTCCTCAGAGTTCCATTATCGAAAACGCTCATTGCTTCAATGTCAAGGCAGCAGTGCCTGGCGCAAAGCTGCAATAGTTTGGGCACGCTACTCAAGAAATGATTCGTCGACCACCGAGCGACTTAAGCCGAACTTTGGCCGAAAAGGGGGGCGCGCCACTGTAATGTGTGGTGGCCGTGGCGTGACAGCTTCGTACGGAAAACTTTGAGCCAACTAGATCTGCAGCTGACACTTGGAACTGTCCCGAGCAGCGGAGGAGCTGAGGGCCGCCGTCACGTTGTCAGTCAGTCAGAAACCCGGACTGGCTTCGATTTAGCTTCGCCATTTTCTTCGCCAGAATTCGTCATGAAGGCGAGTTTTGCTTTCTTCTAATGTTGGCGTGTTTAGAAGTGCATAAAACACGACACAATTCCGTGCTTTGTTCGCCAACCGCTTCGCGCATCATGCGAAAAATTGCCCTCATCAGAAAAAAAAAAACAAAACAAAAAATAATGCTGCATGTTGGGCTGCAACCGGGAAAAACGCCGCTTGGCCGGCTCGTTCATCAAACCGGAGCATAGTTTGGAAGGCCCCGTTGCAGCATATCATTATGCAACGGAACACGAACCGCGAACGCGACGCGGCGCGAAACAATGATATAGTGGTTGGGCGATGTTAACAGATTTCAGGTTCGCATTTTCATAAATTAACGTACGTATGTCCTGGTTGCTGGTTCCCTGGTTGCCACCGAAATGCGGAACGAAGCGGGCCTCTGGCGGTGGCATTTGGCGAGGCAAAGATCTGGTTCCCGCCCCGAGGGCTATCGTGTCTGGCAGTCATCTTCATTCGTGCGTGAACAGCTCCGTTGGCTGCCGCTGACCGACCGCGCAGTCGACGGCCGCCGCATTGTAGTTGCAACGGTTGCCAAACAAATGGTCGGATGTGTGATGGGTTGGTAATGTGAAAATGATGTGACGATGGCCATTTAATGGTTCTGATGGGCAAACTGCGAAGTATAGAAGATAAAGTAAAAGACTAAAACAAAAATTCAACATTTTGGCGACTGTTCAACCTTTAATCAGTTTAAACACTGTTACAATAATCATTAGTATATCAACTGGCAAGTAAACCGGTTTCTCTTAAAGCGATGAAATTGTAAGTGAAGTAGAAATTATTCAGAGAAGTTCAAAAATCATATTGGCAAATGATGCATCAGCATAAACGGAAAATAATTCAATAAATTATGCGATATGCATCTTGTTTAGCTTACTGATTTACTGACTGCAATTACTTAATCACGATTAAAAAGATTCTCAAAAATCAATTTGATATCTTTTGAAGGTGAAATAATTAAGGAAAAATCGTTTACAAATAAAACCACAATGAACTGCACTTCCTCAACATGAAACCACTAAAAATAATTAAACGTCCTTGAGTTTTGTTTAATTTGTAACAAATCTGAGCAAATTATGCACTGCTTTGTCCTTCTTTTTTTTTCTCCGAATACTTCCACGAACAGAGCTACGATCGACATGCCAACCGTTATGCTCCCCTTGCCAATGACCTTTCTTCGCGTTGCATCGCGGTGCACGCGCTACCCGAAGGGTGGCACATAAAAGCTTCAGCCCTTTCGGTTGACGCTGACCTAAGACCCGGGACCGCTTAAAAAACACTGACCCGGGACCGCTACCGAGCCGATGCGAAAATGAGCCGGCTCTCCTTCGCTGGCCGCCCATGGGTTGGAATCCCGGCACCGCCCTCTTCCCGGCCCCCTCGACCCGGCCTTCAACGCGCCCGGTGACGGCGGCAATGTATCCGTTGTAGCCAACTTTGACACAATCATAAAGTATCTGGATATACATTTCATGAATTATCATAATTATATTTTAATAACATAATTTATGTCATACAGTGTACTGTTGTTCTGTTTTGTTTGAAATTTATTATTTTCCACTTTTGCTGTTCTCCTGCACAACATGTTCATACGTACCCGCGCCGCGGCCGCTCATTACGGTTGCCCCTCGCCCTGGCTCGTGAACCGCCGCCGTGGAAATGATGGTACGTTTTGATACATACCTCACCCCGAGACCTCGCCACGCCCGGCAAGCCCTGCTGTGGGACAGACCTGCCAGACAGGCGCGGTGTCGGTCGGTCGGTTGATCATCAGCCACCACCACCAGGGAGGCTTTTGGGGCTGCGATGATGGGGGCCTGAATTTATGCTGCGACCCAGCCCCGGAGGGTGCACCCGTAGCCAACCTTCGTTTTTTTTTTTTGGTTTTACACTTCATTTCGACTTTTATTCCACATCACGCGAAAAGATCAGCGATTGTCTGTCTGTATATGTGTGTGATTTGCATCGAAATGTATCCCTATCCTTGTCGTGCCGACCGCGAACTTTCACGCCTCGCGCAGATTTTGCGCGCGCTGTCTTCGCTGTCTTCGGCCCCAAGGCAGCGACTATCGATTACGATATAACGCTGGCCGATAACGAGGCAGTGTCACCTCACTTCGATATCTGGGCTACTTTCTTGGAATGTTCGGAGTGCGGGGATTTTTCGTTTTTTTTTTCGGTCGGCCAGTCACTTTTGTGTGCGACGGGCAACGAATGTTTTATCGGCACCGATTCGTGACGATGAGCAAAACGTTGATAGTTGGAATTTAATCTCACAATCCCACGAGTGCGTGTCGCCTTTGGGAAGAGTTATATGTCCGACCCGCGGGCGGGTGTGATTGGATTTTTTGTTATCCTGGCGCAAGAAGCTGCATCTCCGACTGATTGACGTGATGAAATGTGAGTGAGATTCGCGGTTTATTTAAATCGTTCATTTTTTAATATGAAATTTAGTTCAGCAGTGTTGTTTTTGAGAGCTAACAATTTGAAAATTTCAAGGAACTGGCACTGGTTCAGGAGATTCGTTTATAAAATAATGAAATGCCCCATGTTGTATTGGCAAGTGTGTAATAACGACTGAATGAAGATCAATAATAGCCGAAAGAATAGAAAGTAGAATAGAAGATCGATTACTTTTACTGCATAATACTGGCAATCACATTTTATGATTAGATTTGCTCTGATGAGGACTCAATTTGTGACGGAATTAACTGTTGTTTAGAATGGGAATCTCCAAAATCGCACAGACAGAACTATCATACGTAAAATAAAATCTTGAAGTCGCAGTGCAATTGCATATTGATTCCATCACTTAGTTGTTGAACAAACCCGAAACAGAATGAAAGATAGGCCTTCTTTATGCGCTGATATTGGCATCGATTTTCAACATTCGCACACCAGACCAGTCACTCATCCACGGGGCACAATCTGGTCGAAATTTAATTTTATTCGTCACCCTGTTGGTGTTGTTGTAATCGGGCATTGTTGTCCAGCTACAATATTGTCGGATGGAAAGGTACCGGTGCTGCGCAGGACATCACTCATCTACCCAGCCCACTTGCAGCAATGCAATGATGCTCTGAGAGGAGTTCAGCATCGTCGCCAGAGCATCCGAGCCGAATGGAGGATGTCCTCAGGGCCCTTTTCAAGCTCGCAATTCCGGACGGGGCAAGTCGCTGGCCGAATGACGTTCGATGCGCTTGGTCCAAGACGTCCCGTACCGTCGGGGGTTTCTGATCACTTCCAAGAAACAGTCGTTCCGAGGATAAGATAAACCCGTCCCGTGACCCGTGAAAGGACGCACTAAATCGGTGGCGTACTTCTCAACCACGACGACGAAATCGATTCCGTTCATCCGGCCCTGTGTTCAGCTTTTGCCTATCTGCTTCTTGAACTGGCAGGGCGTCTTGAGTGGACACTCTCGAACGCGGCGCGCTGATTGGGCTGCGACTGTAGTGGATGGCAAAAACTATTAAACCACACAAAACACCGTTTATCAATTATCAAATTGTTATAATCGTTTGATTGGCTGGCTGTGGAAGACTTCCGTTCGTGTTTCGGAAGCGACTTCATGTACGCCTTCCTGGACGTCATCTTAATTCATCAAGCTCGGTACCGCCCTCATACGGGCTCGATGTTCCGGGGTTCGAGGTTGAGTTTGCATTGGCCCAAATCGATGGGCCTGAAGGCAGACCAAAGGAGACCAATCGATTCAGGTTTTGCAGGCTTCCTGAAGCTTGGTGTCTGTAAATTGGACTAGAATTGGACAAGGAAACGCTGTTATCACTCTGCCGGGTTCGGACCGGCAGCTCCGAGTGGCTGCAATTGTTTTGCTTCGGAAGCCCCCGAAAAGACCACTTTTGTGTGTCACAAAATTAAGAATTGTTTATTTTTCCACTCATTGCGCTTCGGCCCCGGTTTAATCAAGTTACCGGCAGCGCAGATGCAGATCTTGAAGTTTGGACGGGTTTCTGGCAGGTTTTTCTTTCTTCGGTTCGCCCGTCCTCCCGACGGTCGAAGAGAAGAACAAGAAGAAGAATGACACATTGCATTTGCATACCCTGTCCACATCACCGGCACCAGAGAGAGAGAGAGGGAGAGAGGGACAGCAAGTGTCCTATATGTGGTCTGCGTCCCTTTCGGCTTTTTTTGGGGGAACTCTCGAAAAAGGCAGATCTGGCCGGCGGCGTCTACCGCGCTGGCATGTCCATTTCATTTCGAACCGCTTTCGGGGCCGGAGGACAACTCTACACAACACGTCCGGAGAGCTTCGGCTGAGGTTGGCCGAAGAGTCGTCAGCCTGAAATATGCTCGATATCAGACATTAGGCCAGGATTATCCACTCCGGTATGTTCTGGAGATTATCGAGGCCGTTCGTCTCACTGCCAAGCTCCAACGCCCGTCCATTGTCCTGTTGATTTTTCCACATTCTCTTTCACAGGACATTCCATCTCTCTCGCTCGTCGAGTATGGATTTTCCGAAGCGGCAATCGGAAAAAAGGAAAACAAATAGACAAGTGTTCGCTCCGAGCCGTGGATTGGAATGCCAGGGAGCGATGCGACCACCCCTTCCTGTTTCGGAAGCGGGAAAACTCCGATCCGAAAGCAAAAATATCTGCACCGGACCGCGCCGCGCGGGTACGCGGGGTGGGCCAAGAGTCGTGACACGGCCATTCACGTTCCCAGCCCACTTCGCTTCCGCTCTCCGCAATATGGAAATCGGAGTGATTGAGGAAGTCGCCAGTCGAGTGTCGGCGGCCGCAGAGCGCCGGGTTCATCTTTCGCCGGGCCGTTCGGACGGGAACGGGAAGCGGGAAGCCGCCGAAGACGCAATAAGGACATCGCGGACGTTGATGAAAGGACCACAGACAGGCCTGTACGTTCGTGTGTGCATGTGTAGTGGCCAAAGCGAGTCAGCGAGTTCATCTAAATATTTCAACATATTCAATTGTTTGTTTTGTCGTTCGGAAATCTATTTCGTCCCGTTGAGTCCTCCGGACACCAGCCAGCCAGCCAGCCGCTAGCCTTGCCGGTTCTCGCTTCTTTTCTGTCTGCTTTCGCCACGGGCTCGGGCTGTTGTGTGATTTGTGTTTCTCCGGCTGATTTCGAAGTCATGCCCGTTGTCGCTGTGACAGTTGGCCAACGCGGGGATGTTCAGGGCAGGGCTTCACCATAACTTCAATAAGAACATTTCTGCATACATAAAACACAAATCGAATCAAGGCCATTTCTGGGTGGAGTTTTTTAAAATGTACAAGTATGTTTTCGGACGTCAACTGTTGGAAATGACAAGGTTTCAAGTTGTTTCCCTAATTCATCAACGACGATCAACAATTTGAATCTTTGCGAAAAATTCGATCGTTTTGTTCCATAAACTGTTAAATGTCACAGGGGAACATAGCTAAGTTTCGTTACGTCCCTGTAGGTTCCCGCAATGAAATATATTTTATTTTTTTACGGTGATATATTTCAACTCAGCTAAGTCGTGTATTCTGTTGTTGTTTACCAATTGTTATTTGATTGTTTGATCGTCCTTTTTTTCAGCACCACAAACTTAACACAAAAAGTGCAAATTTTCTAACCAACTTTCTTTCTCCTGCTCTCTTCTACTTTCAGGTATTTTTCGATTCGATTCATTTGCCGCTTCGAGCCGGTCACTTCAACGCAGGGACGACAGCCACGTAATAATGCAGCCGCTCGTGGAATCGTTTGATCTTCCGTATGCGCAGTTAACCGTTTTGACGGTTGGCCGAAGGCAAGTGCGAATCAGCATCGTTTATCGGATATTAATTCTAAAATATGTTCCAAACGCGCCGAAGGACCTGCCTCGGCCCCCGTCAAAAGCAACACGCCGAGGGCGCCTTGGGTCGCCTTCGGCCAACGTTGTCCGCTCAGGCCTTGATTGGACAAATATTCGTATCAATATCAAAGGCGCCCCTCTGGCCCGAGCCTCTGGTTCTGTGGGCCAGAGAGGGGAAGATATAAGATTGGTTCTATTAGGGAATGTCATTTGCATGCATGCACTCCCCCCACAGGATGATGCCGATGATGATGGAGCATGGATGACGCGAGCAGGACGTCGGGCCGTCGTCTCGGGGTCCACACGCGACGGACGGTGGTCCACAATGTCCGGGCCTTGCCACCCGCCACCTCGGTGTGCAATCAATTTTCCTTTTTCCATCAAGTGTTTTCCATTGGCCACCGGCGCATCGTTCGTCACCGACGGCTGGGCTGGACTCGAGTCCGTCCGTCGGCCTGGCTGGCTGCAGTTCCACACAACTTCTGGAACCGAAAACACCGGCGCAGTGATTCATATTCATTCTCGCATACCGCACCGGCTGTCCTGGTCAGCTCGGCGGCGGCATGTTGGCCTGCTGCCGGTTGAGCCGGAGAACAAGAAAAGCCCTAATCGATCAGGAAAATGGAGCCTCCGGCCTGTTCGGTCGTCACCGGGTCGGCCCGGGTCCGAGGTGCGTTGCAGGTGAGAGATCAAATGCTGGATCGCCTGCCGGAGTCGGAGGCACTCACACGTCAAATCACTCAAAGTCGATAAAAATTTAAACGCCCCAATACACACAGCCGGTTCGGTGAGAAGTCGGCAAGGCACCCGGTACGGCAATAATCAATCCGGCATAATCATAAAAGATGTGTCTTCCTGCGTAAGGCGAGGCGGAAGTGGATTGCCGTCTGATTGTTTCCCATTCGCATCGTCCGCTCGGCTGGGTTCCGTAGTCCTGTGGAAGGTTTATCGAAAGGGCTGGCCCCGGATTTGTCGGTCTCACCTGAACGACCAACCATTAAACCATGAATAGGTCTGACTCAATTTTAAACGTACAGCCACAATCGGAATCCAACTTCGTTAGTTGCCCTTGCAATCCATCAAATCAGTTCTACGTTTCATGTGCGATCTCCAAGAAACGAGCTTAAAAAGGTGGATCCTACAGCAAGGATGTTACTCTTTAATGCTCACAATTCTACGACCTGCCAGGACCGAGCATCTCCCGGTGCAGATTTATCCGTCCACATCGATTTAATTTTATGTTTCGTGTTCATCTGTGTAATGTCTTCTTCTTCTTGGGCCGGGCTTCGCTTCGCTTTCTTCCACCCGGGCGCTGCATCAAAAGTTGCTCCAAACTGTCACTCCGTCTCCGGGCGGGAACTCTGCAACTGACTGGTGCCGCTTCAGGACACCATCTTCAGCTGGCCGCGTTCCGATCTCCCGGCTCCGAACTAGCTACAAACTCCAGCAGCGCAGATCCATCACAAATGTGCACGAACCTTCCGGTGGTGCCGGGTGGGTGCACACACTTCCGCTCCCTCTCTCCCTCTCTTTCTCTGTCTCTCTCTCTCTCTCTCTCTCTCTCTCTCTCTCTCTCTCTCTCTGTGTCTCACCCCTTTCTACGGGGCGCGGTCCTCCCGGGATGCGCCCACTCGGGCTCTCGTCATCCGCCGGTGACGTACGGGCGTCCGAGTGGCTAAAACCCATCAGTCACTCATTCCGAGGTCCATCCGAAAGTCCATCCGGGCGTGCGTCCTTCCCCCCCCCCCCGGGGGGCCCCTTTCGCCGCGCGGCTGGTGAGTGTGTTGAGTCTTTTTCCAAGGAATCGGGCGGAATCTTTCTTACCAGCAACCAACTTGGCTGTTGCTTGCAGTAGTTTGCCAGGGCGCGGCGCACACCGCGCGCGGCGCAGGGGGCTGGCGAAGCGAAAGGACACGGACACAGCAGTGGTGGTCGGTACTGAGTGAAAACCCCACTCACTTGTCAGACGTCTCTCTATTGTCACGATGGACAATGATGTTGGATGAGACTTAATTAAATTTTCCATTGGAGTTTTCCGCCCGCCAAAGCCACGACGCGCCGGCTGAAGCTCGTCCAGGGCCCTGGGAATTCCAGTGTTCCAGCCGGTGCAAGGCGAGGTGTGATGCTCCAGAGGCTCTGCTGCGAGTTGTCGTCGTCGTTGTTTTCTTGAGTCCCGGCAGCTGACATTCGTCTCCTTCGGTCACCGGTATCTCCGCCAGGAGCAGTATGTTGGTCATTCTTTGTGCCAACCTCGTTCCGGTTACCATCGCCACCGAGAGCGGGCCTTCGTCCGGCTGCGATGTCCTGTGAGGCTATCGCTCACTAGTTGTCTTGTTTTTTTGTAGCTGTTGTATGCGCGGCTCTGTTTCTCGGTCATATGTTTGTGAATTTGACGTATGGATCAACTTAGTCACTCGGTTTCGCTTTTTCTTCTCGTAAGGCTCCGTTTTCTTGGTGCTTGATTCGCTTATCCTGTGGCGAAACCGATACCGTGTTGGGCTATCTCTGCTATTCTGGGCTTCTTTTCGTATTAAAAATAGCTACATTTATGAAGGTTGACCTTCGCGACGAATGCATTAGATAAAGTATGATTGAAACACAATCTAAACCATTTTAATTGTTAACCGTGAATTCGTAGTTATTAAATGAATGAATTTAAACTCTCGTTCAGGTTCAATGATGTTCTGGGCGATGCTCAGGAGCTATGAAAAATACGAGCGTTACATGCGTTACACCCTACAGACTAACGTCCTGCGTGAAGGTGATGAATTATTTCACCAATGAAATATTGCGCAGATTAACAAGGACATCTATTTGGACGCCTCGATGATGATCGCCTGTTACTTTTGTTGATCAAAATTTCAAGTGATCCGATTGGTCTGTGGTGTTGGCATTTGTTTTCTACCAGCAGTCTCAATCGGTCCATTTCGTGGTGTAAAATTTTCAATTTCACAAAGTTGTTCTATGTTTGTTACCAAAGTCTTTCATCGTTCGTCGTTCATTTTGTTGGTTTATTATTTTGGCAACATGTTTGGTTTGGGAGCCATCAGCTATCATTGCCTCATCAGAGCGCATCCTCCCAGGCATACACTATCTTCATTAACTATCTCCACCCCTGATTGAGCTGCACACCGGAAAGCTTTCGATCGGTTTTCACAGAAGTGACACCGAGACGATCGAACACTTGGGCACCAAATTCCTCGGCTCGGCTGGGTCTCCGATTTGACCACAAATCTTCGCTGTCACCGAGGGCGATTAGTCGAACCGCGGGGGCATGCATTATCATTATCGTATATTCGAAAATTTTATTGATAAATAATTCTTCCGATCGCCAAAGCGGTCCCGAAGCGGCAGTGACATGTGAACGCCGCCAGGTTGCAGGGCGCCGTTGCATGCTGCGCCGTGACGGCCGGATCGCCTTCGGCGCATCCTTTGGCCGGCGGGTGACGGGTGACCGCAGTGACAGCGCACCAGCCCGTGGCCCCGGCCGCAGCTTGCACTCTTTCCGTTTGGCCGTTTCTTTTGATTATTTAATGAAATCGCATAAATTTAAGTCCATTTCTTTTTATGCTCTTCGAATTATAAATTTTAAAAGCTCCGCTTGTTTGTCATTGGTCAATTAGCATATGTGCGCTTTCACGTGGGACTCCTATCACGAGTGCACCGCACCGAGATGCACCCCGGGGACGGTGCCGATGGTTTGAAGAATGGAACATATACACATATTTCCGCTGCAATCACTTGCGGTGCCGGTTCTCTCTTTCTTGGCGGCGTTTTTATGTTTCGTTTCCCGTTCGTTCTTCACTCGCCCGCCCGATTTTTTGCGCCGCTGCTGCATTCACGACACAGAGACAGAGAAGGCCGCCGGTTCGTGATTCACACCCGAAACGCAAGACGCAGCACCGCGCGCAGCGCACACAACCGCGCCGACAGGTGACGGTGACTAATTTTATGCAGTATTAACGATGCCAAAATTAAAACCCGTTTGGGGCTCGCAGCAGGAGCACGTGTTAATGCGCAAGATTAAGGGAACGGGAACCTTCCCGCAATTGCGCTTTTACCAGCACGTTGCGCTGTAAAATGGCCGCAGCCAGTGCCAGTGGCGGGGCCTTGCTTTGAGGTTTGCTGTTTTTATTTTCGACTTGAAGGAAATCAAGTGTCTCGAGAAGCATTCCTCTGACGCCATCTTCCCATAATGTAGCTGAACATATTGGGCACCATTGAGTTGCTCATTATTCGGTGCGGCACCGACCACAGTCGCCATTACTTCAGCGAGTTGATGATCGTGGATCGACGGTCGATGATGTTCAGATGATTGCCGCAACGATTACCAGGTGTCCCAAATAGGGTCTAACTTCAACACTGTTGAGCAATCGGGGATGGGACTCCCATCCAAATCCTTTCATCTTAGATGAGGTCTGCGAAGAGGCAGCCGATCGGGATGTACCGCACGTATTCGGATCGAGATTTCGAATTTTCCAATTATTCCCTATCCTATTGTACCGAGAGACAATGATGACCGAGAAAAATAATCGCAAAAAAGGACTCCAATGAGGGCAGCCGCCCGGTGCCGTGTACGATAACGGAATGTTTTAATGAAATGAAAGAAACTGTGACAGTGGGTGGAAACAGCGGACAGGAGAGAAATCGAGCGGGGGGGGGGGGGGGGCGCACACACACACAGACATAGGCAGTGAGTACCTTGCCGGACTTCCGGGCCGGCAGTGAACTGCGGTCTGCGATGGGCGAATTGAAATATCACCGAAAAT